>NC_059142.1:47439675-47742705 GCF_020740605.2 Lemur catta | reverse complement strand
TTTCATGTGATTAGAAAAAAAAATTGTTATGAATTCCTGATTTAAGATGGCTGATTAATTCTACTCACTAACTGCTCTACCCCCTACCCCCTTTTTTGGCTTCAGTTTAATTTGTTTAATTTATATCAACCCTCTTAGAAATATTTTGGGGCAGGGAAGATTTAAGTATAAAATATAGATTATTAATATGAGTAGGAAACTTATTTATAAGAAAATCCTGTTTGAACAAAGTATACTTTTTCATTTTAATCCAGATATTTTACATATCACAGCATATACATTTTCAAATTTGTCTTAGATTTCTTGGAAGAATACACGAAAAAATGAGGACACCTACAATCCATGGGATAGGGATAAGCTTTTGATGGCTGTTATATCGGTAAGAAGTAGCAAAAGGTGTCGTGAATTAGCATGTTACCTTAAGAATAGTTTGGCTGTATGTTTTTAACTCTGTTTAGTTTTTTTCTGATTGTGTAAAAAAGAAAGTGCATGAAAAGTCAAGCGTATTAGTTAATGCTCACTAATCTGCATTTCAGTGGTAGTACCTTTCATTTACTGAATATGTCCACTTTAATATACTTAGCCTTTTTACATATTATTAATTTCATTTAATTATAATTTTGGCTTCCTTAGAAGCAAAAACAAGCTTTTGTATTTGATTATATCTTATGAAGCTGACAATAAATGAACATTACAGAGGTAGAAAATTATGTGAAGGATTTGCTAAAAAATAATTTTACCGTGATTTGTACTAAAATTCATTTTTAATTATCTTTATGAAAGCATAAAAAAGTTGTGATTAATTTTCTTGGTAATGGTAAGGAACTTCATGCCAACTTGATTCTGTTGGCAAAGGAGAAAAAATGATTTAGTTATGAGCTGTTATATGTTCTTCTTTTTAGCCTTATCTGCAGTGCATACTGTGGATTTTCCTCTTACAGTACTATGAGAGAAAATATGGAGGCAGATCAATAAGACAGGATCCGTTTTTCAGGTCAGTTCATTTCTTTTAAGTTTTAATGTTTTTTTGTAAGTATATTTTCACAATTGTGCAACCGTTACCATAATATAATTTTAGAACATTTCCAACATTCCAAAAAGAAGCTTTGTGCCAATTAACAGTCATTTTCCTATTCCACTTTCCAGCTCTATGTAACCACTAATTTACTTTCTGTCTCCATCAGATTTGCCTATTCTGAACATTTCATGTTAACTAAAATTAGACAATGTATAGTCTTTTTTTGGGGGGGAGGGGGTCTGGCTTCCTTTACTCAGCATAATTTTTTCCCCTTTTTCTTATATTTATTTTGCAAAATTAACATTAATGCACACAGTGAGAATTGACGTTTATGTACTTCCCATTATGCTTACTGCATGCCCAGTGTTTTAAAGATTTATGTAATACATTTTAAAACATTTTAGAGAAAGAAACAATGGAAATACACTTTGAAAAACTCAAGGCCCCCCCCCAAAAAAAAACCACTGATTCTTTTAAGTGCCTTAAGTATATTTATTAATAACTTTTATATTTTCACTATAGTTGACATGTTAATGTTGGAATATCATCAGATTTGTCAGAAAATGTTTTAAAAGTTGTTGAGATTTGGACAGTATAATTGGCATCCAGCATATGGTTTTACATTTAGCATAATGTATGGAAGGTTCATCATGTTGTAGCATGTAGCAGTACTTCGTTACCTTTGTCTTGCTGAGTAATATTACATTGTATGTATATACTATACTTTATATCTTTATCAATGAGTTGCTCTCACTTTTGGCTGTTATGAGTAATGTTGCTAAGAACATTTGTGTACAAGTGTTTATGTGGACATATATTTTCATTTCTTTTGGGTGAGTACCTAGAAATGGGATTGCTGGGTCATATGGTAACTCTGGGTTTAACCTTTTGAGAAATTGCCAGGCTGTTTTTCAAAGTAAGTGGTAGTACCATTTTACATTCATGCTAGGAATTCTTGAGGGTTTTGTTTTTTCCACATCCTTGCCAATATTTGTTATTGTTTGTCTTTTTTATTTAGCCATTCTAGTAGGTGTGAAATGGTTTCTCAGGTGGCTTTGATTTGCATTTCCCTAATGATTCATGATGTTGAGCACATTTTCATGTGCTTATTGTACATTTTTAAATCAACTTAACAATAACCCACAACCCTTGGACCAACTATATTGTCCATTTTTAGATCTTCTTTTGAGAAATGTCTGTTCAAATCCTTTGCACATTAAAAAATTGGGTTCATATTATTGAGTTGTAAGAGTTCTTTGTATATTCTGGAGACAAGTCCCTTATCAGATATATGATTTGCAAATATTTTCTTCATGTCTGTGTATTTTGTTTTTACAGGTTATTTTAAGTTTAAGGAAGAATTATTTGTTGAACTATAGGTGTTGGTACTAAATTAGTTTGGAATTTCTTTTTATATTTCTCACATCTTTTTTAATTTATTTTCTGAGTATTAACATACTATAGAAAATTGGAAAGTATAGGTAAATGTATAATGGTTATTTATTAACTGCTAGATGTTCCTCCACCCATTGAGGACTTTACCGTCTGGCTCTTCTTTCTTCTCATTGCCCTTATTTCTACTGTCAACTTGGGGAAGATTTCAGCATCTACATAGATAACGTTTTTAACACCCTTTAACCCCTCAGTTTCTGATTTTCTTCAAGCCAGTGACTTTTGCCTCTACTCCATTTACTTGCATTAGACTCCACTTCATCTGTTTGCTTCAGAGCCATGCTACCGCTGCTCTTAACTTCCATCTGTAAAATCTTAAACTTCAATGTCCAACTCTTACCAAGAACTTTTCATCTTTCTGCCTCTATTATTATTCCTATTAGACTTTTCCTCCTATGGTTCATATACTTGAGTTTTTCGTATCCTTCCAAATATATCAGCGAATCGCTGTTTTTACTTTTCCCTCTATCCAGCCTTGCTCACATGATTCAACACTTTAATCCCGTTTCAACATCCTCAGCTTTTATATTTCTTTGACCTGTCCACTAAAAATTATAGTTATTGATGAATCTAATTATATGCTAGAAAAAATAACAGTGCCATTTGATAGTACTACACATTTATGTCATATAAATTCATCTCTGTTTTAATACTGTTGGGTAACCTATGACATTTTCCCAGTTAGTACCTTCTTATGTTTCTTTTCAATATTTATCCCCAGCTTTCTTTGTACTCCTCAAATTCCTCAAGTCACTTCACCTCACTTCTTATTTTTCAGTACATGATCTTGCAATCTATCACTGAAAACAGAAGCAATTAATTATTATAAATTATAAATGCCCATGTCTTCTTTCATTTTTGCCTTTTCCTAGTCCCAGAGGAAGCATGGCCCTTTCTGTTATCCAAGTCTTTATTTATTCTATATATTTAAAAATATTGTTCAATTTTCTTTTCTCTCTCTTTATTTTTCCCTTCCGGATCTTGATATATAGGGTGTTTTGGGTATTTTGGTGGGGAGAAGGGAGGAGCACCTTTCTCCCATGTATAAAAGAACTAACTATTAAATCTCATTTGAACATGAATCCATCTCTAGCTCATATTCCATTATCTCTTTTTCCTTTTATAGCCAAAAACCTTCCATCTTTAGTTACTCACCTCTCATTCACTCCTTAATGCCCTACAATCTGGTTTTTGCCCTTACCTCTCCATTGAAAATTACTTGCAGTGAGATAACTAATAATTATTTTGTCTTTGCCTTGTTTAGTAGGCTCAGCTTATTTAATTAATCTTCATGCAGCCTTTAATATGATTAACTTTTTCCTCCTTGTAATTTTTTCCTATTCCTTTGTTTTCCATAATGTCATCTCCTTTTTGCCTCTTTAGCCCTCTTACTATTACTTTAAAATTGCCTTTGCAATTACTTCTTCCTCTGCCTGTCTTTAAAAATGGTGTTCCTTTGGGTTCTGACTTCAGCCCTCTGTATCTACTCTTTCTGGACAATTCATTTATACCCAGGTTATAAATTCTTCGAGGACATGGTTCATGTTTTTTCATCTTTCTTTCTGTGGAATACCTGACACATACAGTCATAAAAAATATTATTGAATAAATGAATGAATTTAGATAATAGCATCCAAATGCTGTCAATCATTGAAAAATATCACTTGTAATTCCACCTTTCAGAGAAAATCCTGGATGTCACGTTGGTGTATTTTTTCAGTCTTTTCTTTATATAGTACCTGAATTTCTTACTATTTTAATTATTTGAAAATCTGTTACCTTTGTATGTTTAGGACTCTTTCAACAAAGTCCAAAAAAAGGAAATTTCTAGAACCACCAAACAATGAGGATGAAGATGAAGATGTCAAAGCTGAAAGGCTAAAGGTCAAAGAGCTGATCAGTTGCCAGTGTTGTGAGGAGGTAATTTAGTCTTTGTGGTTAAGTCATATCAAATGTGAAGTGGTCAGTTCCCATTGTATGGCAATTGATCTGGAAAATATTTTTCTTTGTATATGAATCAATCTGAAAAAAATGTTTCTTCGAAAAAATATTTTTGTCTACTTACTTTTGAATAAGCCAGGATTTCAGTTATAAATGGATATGTATTTGTGCAGTATCCCCCTTATTAGCAAATATAGTTCTTATGATATGGACATGAGGTATGTACAGCCTGTCATTTCATTATAGGTATTTGTTTTATAACTTTCTTTTTAAATCCAACTTCCCTTATTAGAAACCATCCATTATGGTCAGCAGTTTGCATAAAGAATATGATGACAAGAAAGATTTTCTTCTTTCAAGAAAAGTAAAGAAAGTGGCAACTAAATACATCTCTTTCTGTGTGAAAAAAGGCTGGTATTTAATTATTTTTTTCTTAACTTTTCCAGAAGAGTAATTTCTACTTTTAGTTTGATTTGAATGTAATAGTTTTTTTTTGTTTTTTTTTTTTTCAATTCCTTTAGGAGAGATTTTGGGACTATTGGGTCCAAATGGTGCAGGCAAAAGCACAATTATTAATATTCTGGTTGGTGATATTGAACCAACTTCAGGCCAGGTATGATACATAAGAGTGTGAGATATGTTGAATATGATTTACATTTTTAATTAAGATAAATTTTTAATGACAAATGGGATTTTGGCATTCAGTTTTTATGGTTTTAG
Source organism: Lemur catta (assembly GCF_020740605.2). Taxonomy (NCBI): domain Eukaryota; kingdom Metazoa; phylum Chordata; class Mammalia; order Primates; family Lemuridae; genus Lemur; species Lemur catta. Next base: position 47,737,574 of record NC_059142.1, on the reverse strand, counting down.
TATTCTTAGCTTGGTCAAATTATGATCTTTTTGGTTATCTGCAAAAATAATGTATATGGTGAAATTTTCATACACACATGCAGACACACACATATATGGTATTTCTGCTTTTGTAATTCTTAATGCATGGGTGATTTGTCCACCAACTTTTTTTTTGGAAACAGAGTTGTCACTCTGTTGCCCAGGCTAGAGTGCCATGGTGTTAGCCTAGCTCAAACTCCTAGGCTTAAGCAATCATTCTGCCTCAGCCTCCCAAGTAGCTGGGACTACAGGCATGTGCCACCATGCCCGGCTAATTTTTTGTTTATATTTTTAGTTGTCCAGCTAATTTCTTTCTATTTTTAGTAGAAATGGGGTCTCGCTCTTGCTAAGGCTGGTCTTGAACTCTGGACTTCGAGCGATTCTCCCCCCTCAGCCTCCCAGAGTGGTAGGATTACAGGTGTGAGCCACTGTGCCTGGCCTGTCCACCAACTTAATGGAAGACAATTGTATTAACTTCAGGATATATGGGAGCTAGTCTTTATTTTACACTGCCATCAGTTAGTCTTTCATTATAAGCATGTCACTCACCATTTTGTGGAAACTTCACAAAACTGCCCTGATCCCATTTCCTGCTTCTCTCTCCCTTGCTTACGGCACACCAGCCACACTGACTCATTGCCTTCCTGGTGTGCTAGGCATACTCTTTTCTTTGAGTTTTTGCCCAAGATGATTCCTTTGTTTGGTGATACCTTTCCCTAGAAATTCAAATGACTCACTAGATTCACGTAACTCTTTGGCTCAAATACCAGCTTCTAATGAGTTCCCCTGATGATTCTAGTTAAACTTGCAGCTTGCTTTCTCACTCAACCCTGCATTATAATTACTCTTTCTGTACATGTCACTGCATTCTAAGATACCTATCATCAAAAAGGGTAAAAAAATCTGACCTGATAATAAATACTTTAGGAAAGGGTTTGGATTAATCCACTTGCTACTTCCTTAACATGTAAATTAAGCAAAAATAGTAAAAATTGGTTTGTATTTCTATAGGTATTTCTAGGAGATTATTCTTCAGAGGCAACTGAAGATGATGATTCCATTAAGTGTATGGGTTACTGTCCTCAGATAAACCCGCTGTGGCCAGATATTACATTGCAGGAACATTTTGAAATTTATGGAGCTGTGAAAGGAATGACTGCGAGTGACTTGAAAGAAGTCGTAAGCCGGTAAAATAATTGTCTTTACATCCCATTTGTTATTTGGGTGAAAGGTTTACATTTTGTATTTTAAAAATTTCATAACAAGCATTTTTGTACACCATAACTTTTATAGATGGTATCACTTTTTCATATATTCTTACATCCTGAGCAAGAATCATACCTGTAGACCAATTGCATATATTCTTTAAAAAATTATGATAGCTATAAAAAGCCAGTTTTTATCATTCTGATTACAGAAGAATGTACCTATAAATGTCATGAAACTTACTTTGATTTAAAGTGAACCATTTTATCAAGATATTAATTTGTTTAAAATGATGTAAATTGGAGATTTTTGTTCTTACCTGATTATAATAAGCTTCAACTGAGTAACTGTCCTAGAAAAAAAACAATGTCAGTGATCACAACACAATTTATATTTGTATTTATGTATATCATAGTACACTCATTTTGTATTGTCCATTTTGCAGAATAACAAATGCACTTGATTTAAAAGAATATCTTCAGAAAACTATAAAGAAACTACCTGCAGGAATCAAGCGAAAGGTACTTTCATTAAACAAATACATTTACATTTCATTGATAGCTTAGTGCCTGATATTGTCTTGATAGAAGTCTTCATAACGAAGACTTATTAATCCCTCTCTCCTCCTTTTCTTTATATCTAGTTGTGTTTTGCTCTGAGTATGCTGGGGAATCCTCAGATTACTCTGCTAGATGAACCGTCTACAGGTATGGATCCGAAAGCCAAACAGCACATGTGGTGAGTATGACACTCATGACACATTACATTATATCATACGTTAGAAGAAAGGAATGGTTTCTTTTATTATAATCATTTTATATTAGTTATATGTACAACCTGATTTAAAATCCTATACAAAGGATAAAAGAGTAATTAAAAATTAAATATTTAGTTGTCTAGAGATTTTCTTTTAAAACTTTATCATATTGTATGTGAAGTGTTCATAATATTTTATATATTCCAGAACAGAAATAAAGATATGGGTAATTCTTACAATAAAGAGTCCTGCTGTCTAAATAGTTTTTTAAAGGTTTTTTCCTAGTCATTTAACATATAAATTACCTTTCTCGTCATAATGTCTTAAATTTGTGTTAGAACTCTTTCTGGTACAGTCATGGGTCACCCAATGACAAAGGTATGTTCTGAGGAATGCATCAGTGGATTCCGTTGTTGAGCAAACATCAGAGAGTATACTTAAAAAAACCTAGATGGTCTAGCCTAGTACATACCTAGCCTATATGGTATAGCCTATTGCTCCTTGGCTTCGAACCTGTACAGCATGTTACTATACTGAATACTGTAGGCAGTTGTATCACAATGGTAAGTATTTGTGTATTTAAACCTAAAAAAGGTACAGTAAAAATATAGTATTATAATCTTTTGGGACCACCATTGTATATGTAGTCCATTGTTGACTGAAATGTCATTATGGTGCATGACTGTAATTTAAAGTACTTATTAGTTGAACAATTCTTTGAGCCTTGATTTCTGTGTCTATAAAGTATAAGGTTTGGTTTGGATGCATGTCAAAGTTTCCTTATGATTCTATGACTATTTTTGTTATAACATGAAAAGATAATCAATTTTTGTATTTCATTATTTATCATAATTTTAACCTACATAAACATTTGAAATCATGGAATTTCTTTCCATTTGACAAGCTTTCAAAACTAAGGGAAAATAAATTAGAATAGAAAATCATAGTTGGGCAGGATATAATAACCACAGCCATTGGTATTTAGTAAGTTTTAATTAACCAGATTAACCAGATAGTTGGATTTTTAAAAACCCAATATTTTCATTAACAAACATGTTTTCATTTTCCTCTCTTTTTATTTTATTTATGATCTATAGGAGAGCAATTCGAACGGCATTTAAAAATAAAAAGCGGGCTGCTATTCTAACCACTCATTATATGGAGGAGGCAGAGGCTGTCTGTGACCGAGTGGCTATCATGGTGTCTGGACAGTTAAGGTAAATGTCTAAATAGCATGCCATTTAGGGAAGGAGATTGGTAGTAGATTTCAAATATCATCATTTCAAAAACTTATACATATTAAATGTTAAAAAAAATTTTTTTTGAGTTTTTGAATCAGTTAGCTTTCTATAGAATTACGTGCAAATATGTTAAGTTTTTCTAACATGTGTCTGGCTACTTTGAATTTGGAATTGACTTAATATTTCAGTAACTTGGAATATTATTTTTAGGTATGATACTTGTTATTTTAAAAAATTGTTAGGCATTAGGTATTGGATTATAAAACAAAGTATAAAATAAATGTATGCATTAATACTTAAAGAAATGATTAAATAAATAAATGTGGGAGAAGAGATAAATCTTCCTTACAAAACAATCCAAATAATATGTGTAGATATTATCCCCTCCAGGAGGGGAAGCTTAATCTCCCACCACCCAAGTTTGGGCTGGACTTCACTAATCTCTTCTAAAGAATAGAGTACAGAAAGGAAAATAATAAACTTTATAGTTGAGAAACCTGACAAATACTATTAATACCTTAACTAAGCAATGTTGTATAAATATCACGTACTACCTGATATGATGTGATGAGAAGGGTACTTCAGCTGTCTGGTATTCTCTCCAAAATCTGTAACCCAAGTCTAATGAGAAAAACATCAGACTAATCCAAATCAAGGGACATTCTACCAAAACGTCTGACTAGTACTTCTCAAAACCATCAAAGTCATGAAAAAGAAGGAAAGAGTAAGAAACTATTACCTACCATTGGAGACCAAGGCATGACAACTAAGTGCAATGTGGTATATAGATCCTGGAACAGAAAATGAATACCAGTGGAAAACTGGTGAAATACAAATAAAGTCTGGAGTTTAGTTTTTCTTTTTTTTGGGGGGGGAGGCGGGCAGAGTGTCACTCTGTTGCCCAGGCTAGAGTGCTGTGGTGTCAGCCTAGCTCACAGCAACCTCAAACTCCTGGGCTCAAGCTATCCTCCTGCCGCAGCCTCCCCAGTAGCGGAGACTACAGACGCTTGCCACCATGCCTGGCTATTTTTTTTGTTTCTATTTTTAGTTGCCCAAATAATTTTTTTCTATTTTTAGTAGAGACAAGGTCTTGCCCTTGCTCAGGCTGTGATCCTCCCGCCTCAGCCTTCCAGAATGCTAGGATTACAGATGTGAGCCACTGCTCCTTGCCAATTTCTCACTTTTGACAAATGTATCATGGTAATAGAAGATGAGAATATTAGGAAAACTGAAACTGGATGAGGAGTGTGTGGGAATACTGTGTTATCTTTGCAGCCCTTTTTGTAAATGTAAGAGTATATTTTTAAAAAATGTTAGAGATTTAAGTGAGAAATTATTCTTTGAAACTATCAAGTCATTTTTTATCTGAGCTTTCTTTTGACAATTCAGATGCATTGGGACAGTACAACATCTAAAGAGTAAATTTGGAAAGGGCTACTTTTTGGAAATTAAATTAAAGGACTGGATAGAAAACCTAGAAATAGACCGCCTTCAAAGAGAAATTCAGTATATTTTCCCAAATGCGAGCCGCCAAGAGAGGTAAACTCTTTTAAAATGTATTTGTATTTCTTTATAGAGCAATAATCGTAAAAGTTTATTATATTAAAGATTAAGAGAAAAATTATTTTTTCATTCATATACATATATATCTTAAAATATCTATATTATCACCAATACTGGACTAATGAAGTCTGATGGCTGGAGTTTTATATCTGCCTTAGTGTTTGATCTTTCAGTATTCAGTAGTATTTAAGCTTTTTAAAGTTCTTATTTAGTAGTAATGATAGAGTTATTTCATTGTGCATGGAAATATTTTATCATTTCAAATAATTTTTATTCAAACATCAAAACAAATTATTAATTTAATTTTGAACTTTAGCTTTAGAACACAGTAATTTTTTAGTTTTTTTATATTTTATCTTTTTTTTTCAGTTTTTCTTCTATTTTGGCCTATAAAATTCCTAAGGAAGATGTTCAGTCCCTTTCACAATCTTTTTCTAAGCTGGAAGAAGGTAAGTGTTTGGAAAACATGTTATGGTAGCTCTTGGTTATGAAATAATTTTATTTAAGAAGTTTAAAACTGTGGCTCAGTTCATATAAACTATGGTAAATAAGATATTAGTCTAAGGTAACAATAAATACTAACGCTGTAGGGATTTTATAGATTAGCTGTTTTATAGTGTAAACCTTTACAGTCTGTAGTGGGCATTGACACAGTTTATCAAATTGCATCTATGAGAAAAGTCAGTTTAATTATCTCTCTGCAGTTCAGTCCAGCAGCAGGAGCATTGAGTTTCTTGAATCCTTATTTCATTATGGGCTATAGAAGTAGCAACACTGTTAAGACTCTAGTGGCAGCAGGAGAGAGAATTCTTAGTGCAGGATGGTGGCCATTCCCCAGAGTTTTAAGGAAGCTTATTGAATCTTGACATTTTAAAATAAATGGTAGGTAGGATAAATATATATGCTGTGACAGTAGAGAAAGGTAAGTCCCTGAATGGGTCAAATGTTCATATACAGGTTATTTTATGGCACTTATAAACTGTGAAACAACCTGTATTTATATATAAGGTTTATTATTAATAATACTTTTCAAAATAACTATAGGATTTTTATGATCATTCTTTATGTGAATATTAAATATAGAAAGATTTCTTGATACTCCACACAGCCTCATCACAGCTATTGGTTAATGTTTTTTATGGGGTTTTTTGAGCTAAGAGCACTAATTAATTATTTTGTGCCTGTAATACATGTGTTCACATAGTCAAGTAAAGTTTCTGCTTTCCTTGTGATTTCTTTATGATTAAAGAGAACACCTGAAGTAATTAGGGAGAATTAAAGGAATGAGATTTAATGTTAGATTAGATTACAAAAGAATCTGAAATTACTAGAAAAGTTTCTGGAGATTATGACCAATATCTAGAATCTAGTTCAAGAGGCAAAAGTAGGCTACAGTGAAGTTGGAGGATGGGAGATAGAGAGCAGGGATCAAAAGAAAACATGAAAGAAAAGAATAACAAGGAAAAAAGTTAGAGGAGGGGAAGGAGGAGATAATTAGAAAAGGTAAAATAAGACAAGTAACATTAAACAGTGCTTAGGGCTGTAAGAAGAACTGTGTATGTGGGGAAGAGAAAGGAAGTAAGATGGGAAAAGTAACATGTTTTGGCAGCTTCAAATGAGTTGATTACAGAGAAAAAAAAACAGATTGTTAGCCACCTTAGTAGTTATGATCATTTTATTTAAAAAAAATGAATAAGTAAAATACTTTTTTTATATTTTAATAGCTAAACATACTTTTGCCATTGAAGAATATAGCTTTTCTCAAGCAACATTGGAACAGGTACTATAAAGTTAAATTTTTTAAAATTATTTTATAAAAGAAAAGATCTAATTTTAGTTATTTAAGTTTATATTGGAGAGTGGGAGAGGTTGTAAACCAGAGACAAATTGTTACAGAATAATCTTGAATTTTGTAAAATTTTAAACAACTTTAGGTTCATTTGTTAATTTTGTTTTTATACTTTTATTTTTAAAATTAATATTTTAATTGACAAATCATTTGTATACATTTATAGGGTACAATGTGATCTTTTGATACATGTTTATAATACACAATGATTAAATCAAGCTAATTGCCATTTGCTTATTTTGAATAGCTCAGCCTTTTCAGTTTGGTAAAGAAACTGAGTCATGATAGTGGTATTTCATATTAGCATATCTGAAATTACATTGTTTAAATATGAGTCATTATTTAAAAACATAATCTATTAATTCTCCAAAATAGAATCTCTTTGCATATAATTAATAGATATAACTTATTTGAATATTATTATCAGTAAATCTTTTAATACTTATTAATGTAGATAAGATACAGCTTATACCATTTCTGATTTAGTTAAAAGTTCTTTGAGATAACTGAGAGACAGAATACCATGTTCATTTATTTCCTTGTGTCTAGGTTTTTGTAGAACTCACTAAAGAACAGGAGGAAGAAGATAATACTTGTGGAACTTTAAACAGCACACTTTGGTGGGAAAGAACACAAGAAGACAGAGTAGTGTTTTGAATTTGTATTGTTCAGTTTTCCCATTGAACTCATTTCTTCTTCTTTTATTTTAACTTTGGTTTAAAAGTTTACTATTTGAATGGTAACTGGAGAACCATGAAAGCACTTGGGAATTTTTTAACCTTCTTAATTGAAATGCTGTGGTTGTGTTTTTGCTTTTCTTTAAATAAAATTTATGTATAATTAAGGGGACCTGCATGTTTGTATTTGAAATATACTGAACTGTAGTCTGTATGTCATCTTTACCTTTCAAAAACAGTGCTTTTGAGTTTATGATTTAAAGGAATAGTAATAGAATAATTTTGTTTTGAGTAGTTATCTTTATTATTAAAAGTTTATACCATCTTGTTATATAAGTAATGTCCCAATATAAATAACAAACTAATAACGAAACTAGTACATAGAAAAGAGACATAAAGCAATGTGAAAGTTTCTTGCTTCTCCTTTTCTGTTTCTAAAAGAAACTTTGAATGGAAGTTGTCATCCTTAAAAGCTCAAATGTCAACACTAGAAAATCTCAATGTAGAGGTTTGAGAGCAGTGACATCTAGGTGGCAATCATCAATCATAAATGAAATGATACCTTGTTCTATTTATTAGGTGACTTTAGACATAGGTAAATTAGATACATGAAGTTATATTTCTTTCACTTAGAGTAAAATTCAGAGGCATTTTAATTATTATAATTAAAGGAAGACTGTATATAGAATCTTATTATTTAATAGTCTGATTCTTTGACTGTTTGTGGCTAGAATGACAGAAATATCTAGAGGGGGAGGAATTAAGATATACCTTCTCCCCTACCAGTCATGGAAGATATAAATTTTTTGTCATCTTCCTTGCAAAGTGTACATTTAATTTTATTCTTGAGTAAAATAATTTGGGTAATTATTTTTATCGGTAAACTTTATTATTTGAATCTCTTTTCCTCTATAGAGTTTTAAGTTGATCAGCGTATAGATTTATTTAGTAACTCACCATGTACTCACTTTGAAACATGGTGGGATATAAATAAACTCTTTCAGGGGTTAAATTAAGAATCAAAATTGGAATGTACATAATTCACTTTAATAAGAACCAGAATTTCACTGTGACAAGAGTTCAGAGTATGTTTAATATAATCTTAGAAATAATTCCTTGTAGAACCCATGTATGGCCTATAGGTATAATACAGTATAAGTAATACTAGTTGACATTATATTTCAACCAAATGAGTACAAGTATTAGCTTTGCAAAACAAAAATATTGGGAATGTGATTATTGCATTGCAGAGACTTAAAAACAACAGCAACAGCAAAAAGATTTGGTACAGAGTTACTTTAACCAAACCCTTTTAATGAAGTTATGAATTCTTTAATGTAGCCAAAACACAATGAACTTTTAGCTCTGATGTGATTTTAGGCTCTAGCAGCTGATTTAGAACAGTGTTCCTTTCTCAGTATAAGGTATAATACTGATATTTCCCCCATTGCTCTGGCAATTGCTATACACTGTCCTAAAGATAACTGTTTAACTAGCTAAGAGGTCTTCTAACTAATCTAAATGAGCCATTTTACAAGTCCCTGCTTGGATTTTATAACCAAGAGCTAAGTTATTTCTCCTTGTAAGATTTAGTTGGCAAGTAGCTGGCTTTATGATACCAAATTATAATTTCAGGTTCTTTACCCGAGAATCTCACTTTTATACCTTTACATTTACTGCATGATGAATATAATAAAGACACATTTGAAAGAACATCTTTACCTTTATAGATAGATTAATAAATAGCACATTTTATTTTCTAAGTAAATCATTGCTAAATGGTGCCGTAAATTTAAAAAGATATCTTTAGTATCTGATATTCATAGACATGCCTAGGAGCCACTCTTTTGGGATGTGTTTTTGTAACTATGTGTAACCTTGAACACTTAATATAAGCAACAAAACTGTACCTATAGTTTACTAGAACAGTCACTAAAAAAGGTAGTTTTTTTTTAACCTGACCATCCTAAGAAAGATGTATTATCTTAAAATAGAACATGACTAACATAGAAAATTACCTGCTTTTACATGTAGATTTGGTCATTTTCACTTTACATTTGTGAATGTGTAATCGGTGCAAAGTAAACTTTTTTCCTGCAAAGTTAAAGTTGAGATTATGCTGACTGATCATAATCATGTTCTTATCTATTGTGTTCATTTGGTTACTTTACTATTATTGTATATGAACACATGATCTTGTAAACATTTTTTAAAAGGCATTCAAATTAATTTTTTAAATTTTATACTCAAAGTGAATATATTTTGGTCATCAATTAAATTATTCATAGAACTGTTCCTTTTTTCACAGCAACAAAATCTTTCTGACTCAGAAGAGATATAATTTAACTAATACTTAAGAAAGCAAGGGTAAGTGAGCTGGGAAGCAAAGGAGACAGAAAGTCAAATATGAAGATTTTTTACAGTGTACAGTTCATATTTTTGAACATATATCACTTTATTTTAAACTCTCTTAAATTATTAATCTCAAAACTTTTAATAAATGCATATATTAGGTAAAAGTTGGCTCAACAGCATTGCCTATCTTATATTTTTCATCTGTGATCGAATTTTATTAATAGAAGTAGAGTAAAGGCCGGGCTTTACTTGGTGACTATATGGTTACTGACTAATAAGACAAAGTTCAGCAGTTAGAAACCAATCAGTTGGTAACAATGAAAAAACATTATGATGACTGTACTTTACATTTTACTTTGTGAGCTCTTAATTTTTTTCCCAGTATATTCACAGTATGAGGCTTTTGCTTTTCTTTAAAAGCATTTTTTCTTTTAAATTGGCACAAATTATCTTGTCAGTATTTTGGTTTTAATCATTAAAGCACTTTTAGAGTAATTTAATTCAACAAACATTTTAGTGACTATGTTTCGAGGAATGGATTCTTTGGATAAAAGGATAACTGTCAGTTTTGGCCCTCTAAGAGTTTGCAATCTCGTAGAAGGAAGATAGATCCTTATATAGCTAGCTGCAATATGACAGATGCTTTGCTAGTAGTACCTATAGCGTTTCATAGGAGCACAAATAATTCTACTTAGGGTAAGTGTTATGTTTTTTATTGTTGTTATGTTTGTCACTCAACATTTGATTCTGATTGTGCTCTGAATTTGTTAAAATATCATACTGTATTTTCATGTAACATAAAAATAGTCATTAATTTTTTAAAAATAGAAATGCTTATCCTTAATGTATTTTTAATATTGGTAACTTTGAATTTTTCATTTTCTTTCTTGATATAGCATAGTAGATAAAATGAAAGAATTTATTCTCAGGTGAATAATTTTTATATCAGCTATTCTTATACAGTAAAAGTTTCCTTATTTTTATTTATATTGTGTTATATGTAAGAAGTTCTTAATGCTGCCCTTTAAGAAAAATAAATATGATTATATTAGTAATAAGCTATGAGTTGAAAATTTAAGACAGATCTTTCATTTTGTATATTGAAATGGATTCTTTGTTATTTAATATTGATAATTGAATGAGTGGCTCATTAAAAATGAAGCAAAAATATGGCAATAAAATTACTAGTAATTATTTTTTTAAGTATCTGAGGGAAGTCTTCAAGTGCAGAAGGAACTTTGATAGTTACTTCGTATTTTAATTCATATTCAAATTTTAAACTTAGGTATATTTATAGATCGTTTTTATCTCAAGTGTATTTTGTGTAAATATAAAGTGGTAACTTTCACTTACACTTTATTACATATAACACATTAAATTATTCCCAAATATTTAACACTGTTTACATATTTTTCAGTTTCCTTAGAATTTTTTTAACAAATTTGATTCAAACACTTAGGCAGTATTTTAAATTTAACTAACCAAGTGCCTAAACAACTCTTGCAAATCAAATAAATTAATTGCCTTTTTAAATTAAACAAATCAAGTTCTCAAGAATTTCAATCATCTTAAAAATAAACAGCATACACAAAACTACCTTATTATAAGACATGCTACCACACTTGTATAAATACAGTCATGCGCTGCATAACAATGTTTTGGTTATCGATGGGCCACATATGCAATGGTGGTCCTGTGAGATTATGTTAATAATACCATATTTTTACTGTATTATGCGTAGGTACACAAATACCATTGTGTTACAGTTGCCTGTAGTATTCAGTATAGTAATATGCTATACATGTTTGTAGCCTAGGAGCAATAGATTATACCGTATAGCTTAGATGTGTAGTAGGCTACACCATCTACCGTCTGTCAAAGTTTGTGTAAATGTACTCTATGATGTTCAGACAATGATACAAAATCCCCTAATGATGCATTGCTCAGAATGAATCCATGTTGTTGAGCAACACATGTACAAGATTCTTGCATAAATACAGTATCAATACAGTAATTATTTTCTCCATGTCTACATATATACCTTCCCATTGTTACACGTTTGCTAATAAGAGGATTGTCTCAGGCTACCAAAGTTTACCTCTTTGTAACAAGACCAAGAGATGGGTGCTAATTAAGTTGCAGGTTTTTGCAACCCAGTATTTTCCCGGAAAACAAGATACCACTTAAGTCTTATTGTTCCATTTCATCTAAACTTATGATAATAGAAACATTCCAAGTTCTGTGTTATGACTAAAGTGTAATGTTAATTAATTAAAATGAATCCCTCACCTGGGTTGCAATTTTACCTCCCTTTCTTTTTCTTAATTCTTATAAGTGTCATTAACCACAATATTATTATGGTCATTTTACTGACAGAATGATACCATTATTGTTTTAGATCACCTTTTCTAATTACTATTCATTAACATATCTTTATCATGTAATTGTGGGAAAAAGTATTGAGTGCTAGGTCTCTTGTTTATGTATTGACTGGTAATTTCTTTGGCCAAATTATACTATTCATAATATTATGTAATTATTATATAGTTGATATTTGCTTTCACTACATTCAAATTCTCACACATCAATGCATGTGAAATCAAATTTGTGATTGAGATCAAAATTATTCTTGGTTAAGCTTTAAAAGTTGGTAAGATACACTAAATTCTAGTGTCATATCTGTTAATTTTTAAAGATATTTGTTTTAATTCTTTTTTTTTTAAATGCTTTTGGAGAATTCTTTTTTTTTAATAACTTTAATTTTTATTTCAGCATATTGTGGGGGTACAAAAGTTTAGGTTACGTATATTGCCCTTGCCTCCCCGCCCGAATCAGAGCTTCTTCAAGTGTGTCCATCCCCTAGACGGTACGCATCGCACTCATTATGTATGTATATAATGCCCCCCCCCACATCTGCCCAACACCAGATTAATGTTATTCCTAAATGTGCTCTTAGGTGATGATCAGTGAAACCAATTTGATGGTGAGTACATGTGGTGCTTATTTTTCCATTCTTGGGATACTTCACTTTGTAGAATGGGTTCCAGCTCTATCCAGGAAAATACAAGAGGTGCTATATCACCACTGTTTCTTATAGCTGAGTAGTACTCCATGGTATACATATACCACATTTTATTAATCCACTCATGTATTGATGGGCACTTGGGTTGTTTCCACATCTTTGCAGTTGTGAATTGTGCTGCTATGAACATTCGGGTGCAGATGTCTTTTTTATAGAATGTCTTTTGTTCTTTAGGATGTTTTAATTCTTTAATAAATAGGTAATACTTGCAGCATAGTTCAAAATTTAGAAGTAGTCAAGAGTAAAAAGTACTGTCATTTGCTCTTCTGCTAAGAGAATAACTTTTCCTACAAAGCCACAAATGAAAGGTCTTTAGATATATGTAGATAACAGCCATTATTTGGGTTAAAGAAATAGAACCAAAAAGGATGACTCTAAGCACCAAGTATGTAGGCTTTAGAATTTACCTTCACCAAATCAAGGCACTAGATAGTTTTTTAGAGCCATGCATGATAGTTCCCAAAGTCTTTAAGGTTCAAACAAAGACTGCTTTTCATTATTATTTGTATATTCACAAATATTTGTTTTGAGTCAAGTGTTGTTCCAAGCACAAGAGACATTGAAATAGATAAAAATCTCTGCCCTCGTTGAGCTTTTATTATAAGAGAGCAAGACAAACCACTTGCTTAAATAAAATATATAATGTGTTAAATTGGTGGGGAGAGGGGAGACACGGAGTCTTGGAGTGGTGAGGCCACACAGAGAAGGTGAGCTGGTACAGCAAGTACAAAGGCCCTGAGGCAGACTATGAGTTGCATGGTTCAGACAGAAACTGGATCAATGAGGCTTGAGCTAACTGATCAAGGGGGATACTAGTAGAAGATGGATTAGAGAGTTACCAAAGAGATCCTTATGGACATTTTATGGATTTTCAGTGAGATCAGAAGTCACTGGAGGGTTCTGTGAGTCATTAGACATTTTCGAACAGAAAGAATTTAGTTGCTGTGTTGAAGATAAATGGATACTCAAAGAATACTGAAAACAAAATAAATAAATAAATGGGATGCGAGGGGGTGGAGTAAGGGAGACCTGTTAGGAGGCCAATGCTATTTATTAAGCGAGAGATGATGGGTGGTAAGAAGTATAGAGAAGGTAGAGGTATGGGATGTGGGAGAGAGTCAGTGACTCCATAGTTTTTTCAGTTTTGTTTTGTCTAAGCTACTGGAAGAGTAGAAATTATTATCTGACCCTATCTTCTATTAATATAATCAAGTGGAAAAAAAAACACCGAAAGTTCAGGTTTGAGGATGTAGCAGAAAGATCAGGAATTCAATTTTGGACTTGTTAAGTTTGAGATATTCATCAGATATACAAGTGGAGATGTTCAGTAGGCAAAGGAAATAAACATTGAAAGCAATGTTAGTTTTGGAGCCCATTCATAAGCTGAGAGTCAAGGAGTAGAGTAAAAAGTGCAACAAGGTTCTAGCCATAGTGAAACATAGGTAACATTAATTGAGGTACATGCCAGAAGGCAGGGGTCTTACCCAGAGTAAGTCAATTCTGAGAACAGAACCCAGTGTACCAAAGCATTAGCTGCTGAAGAACTGAAAAGAAGGAAATTGTAAAGTACACAGGACCAGATGGCTTCCTTGAGAAAGCACTGCTAGAAAAGAGGAAAACAACTTTAAAAGGTAAGCCATCTCTTGGAGGCTTGATAATGTAGAGATATAAAGCAGGCAACTGAAGAGTTCTAGAGAAACAAGTTAGTATCACAGAGTCAGAAGATAGACCACCAAAATCCCTGTATATGGTACTATTTAGTAAAAAAAAAAAAAAAAAATGAATTTTACTGTACAGACAGAAAAGTGCTCTAGTTTGGAAACTGAGTTAGCCACTCCAAATCCTCTACTTCTCTACTCTAGTTCCATAGAATGGCCCATTGTTCCAGGTTCTAGTGGATACTGTAATGAACCGTCTATATACCCCTTCAGGAATAAAGAACTTGCTTCTCCAGCTCTTGAGAGTTTTACCAGAAAACAGGACTCAGTTTTCAACTTCTTAGGGCAGCCTTAGGAAGCTAATACATGCCCCATTCTAGGATTTGCTCCAATAACAAGGGTTAAATAATAAAATATCTTGGCCAGAGTTGTGCTGGTCTTGCTAAAGGAAGAAAGGGACTTTACCACGTAAAAGCTACAGGACCTAACCATGTCTGCCTACAATAGCTAGGAGAATATACACGGGACTGGATTCTCAGGGTGCTTGATCAAGTGGAACAGAATGTAAAGTTGGATAAGAGTTTATGCAGGAGTACTCTTCTGGCTTACAGGATTTTTAACAGCCTGCGGTGTGAACATATTGTTAATACGGTTTCCAGAAACATGCAGAAAGCAATGGCCCACACAATGCCATGTATAAATGTTGAAAAGCCATGGTACGTGATGGAAAAAAGAATGATATGACTCAGCAAATCAGGCATGCTTGAGTGGATTTACTATATGAGGCTGAAAAACAGTAGATGACTAAATTCAAAGCAACAAGGAATGTAGTGAGGGGCATACCCACATCACTCCAAAGTTAGTGGTGGCTGTCCTATGAGCTGATGATAAGTAATGCCATTATAGCACTGGGCTCATGGAAAGCAATGAGTATGATAAAATCCTGAATAATAGAGATTATGTGGCAGAGCTTAATTACCAGAAACCAGGTGGACATAATTATTGTAAAACAGAACTGCAGAACTCTTGGCACATAACAGCTCTGTCCAAACCCCTGCACTGAGAGACTTGACCCAACTTTAGCATGATTTCTAGCAGCATAAGGTCATGTCCCTAGGATGACCACCACTACTTCTCCCCGCCCCCCACCCCATTATAAAGCCTATCTGAGAAAGCTCAATGTTATTAGAAAAATTCACTATTCTAACCAACACCTGATAGGCTCCTGACCTCTTTTTCTTAGAGCATTTACTAAAAAGGGCTTATAAATATGTGTCTCTTGCAACTAAAACCTTCTCTCTCAAGGCCCCGAGGGCCATTCCTTTTAAATGTAGTCATAAAGAAGGGTAAGGCCTCTGTCTCCCAGTCTCTGTGGAAGGATAGAGTCCTAATTTTGATAGTTGTCAGCTGGCACAGCTGGCCTAATCACATTTACACTGACCAACACTTTGTACTTTTTTACTTCTCTAACTCAGCTGAGCCCCTGCAATCCCCCTTCCCTTATTCTCCCTTTAAAACACCCAAATCACCTCTTCAAAAATCAGAAGGGAACTCAGCTCTTTTCCCTAATGTTAGTAGTTACCAAATAAAATCTCTTTTGACTGCCTTAACGTCAGACCATGTTCATTTATGACAACAGCTATGACAGTGAGCCACAGTTATGGAGATACTTAATAGATCACTGCATTTCTAGGGGCCATGTGAGTGGGACATCAAGGGGGTAGTACTCAATCTTTACAGTCAAATCAGTGATGGATGATCAGGAGGTTGAGGGGAATTGCCTCAACAAAAAGATCATGATCCATATCCCGTTTTTGGATCTGAGGCAAGTTTTTGTACCTACAACCCATTCAAAGTTGGGTCCTAGGAGGAACCCAGCAACATCATGGCAAGTATATATGGTATCTATTCGCCCAGATCTCCTCCAAAGGAATAATTTTTTTCCCGTTCTTAAGAGACAGGTTCTTACTGTGTTGCCCAGGCTGGAGTGCAGTGACACAGTCATAGCTCACTGCAGCCTCAAACTCCAGGACTCAAGTGACCGCAGCCTCCTGAGTACTGGGACTACAGATGTGCACCACCATGCCTCGCTAATTTTTTTTTTTTTTTTTTCATTTTTTAGAAACAGGTCTTGCTATGTTGCCCAATCTGGTCTTGAACAGGAATCTATAAGCTTTAACTCAGACAACTGTACCCTGGAGAAGGGAGAATGCCCGAACATTTCAAGGTCTGTTTGACACAGAAATCCAAAGCATCGTCATGGTCCCTCTATCAGAGTGGGGGCCATTTGGGGTCCAGGTAATAATTAAAATCCTAGCCTCAGTCTAGTTCATAGTGAGTCCATTGGTCTGTAGACTCCTCTGGTGTTCATGTTTCTAGTCTGTGAATTTGTAATGGAATAGATATACATGGGAGTTGGCACAACTGCCACATTGTTTTTCCTTGGCCTATGAAGTAATAACTATCAAAGTGAATATATTAGTTTTCTAGGGCTACTGTAACAAAGTACCACAAATTGAGTAGCTTAAAACAACAGAAATTTGTTCTCTTCCAGTTGTGGAGGCCAAAAGTTCAAATTCAAGGTGTTGTCTGGGTTGGTTCCTTCATGGGGACTCAGAGGGAGAATCCTTTCCATGCCTTTTTCCTAGCTTCTGGCAGTGCTGGAAATCCTTGATGTGCCTTACCTTGTAGGTGCTTAACTCTAGTCTGTCACAGGGTCATCTTCCCAGTGAATTTGTCATGTGTCTTCTCAAGTGGCCAGTCATTTTGGATTTACAGCCCACTCTACCTCAGTACGACTTCATCTTATTGCATCTGCAAAGACCCTATTTCCAAATAAGGTCACACATTCTGAGGTTCCAGGAAGGACATGAATTTTGAGGAGACTATTCAACCCAGTACAATGGGAAACCTGCCCTCCACTCAGCCAGGATAGAAAATAAAACAGTTTATTTTGGGAGAGGGGATGAGGAGGTAATGGAAAAAATTGGTGTTACTATTAAAGACCTAAAGATGCAAATGAGGGGTGGTCTTTAAAAAGGCATGGTGCTACCGAAGGAGTATATCAAAATCTAATCCAAATAACATTCTACTGGAGAATAATTATGTTTTACCACCTCCCCTTTACTGTTCAAAATATACTATATTGCTCTTTAGGAAATCTGTTTTGCACCAAAATAATTTAAGACTATTTAATGCAGGGTATCTTAACCTAGATACTATTAACATTTTGAATTGAATACTTTTTTGTTGTGAGGGGATGTCCTGTTGAATACTTTTTTGTTGTGAGGGGATGTCCTGTGCATTGCAGGATATTTGAAGCATCTTTAGCCTCTTTCCACTAGATGCCAGTAACTCCCCACCCCAACCTAGTGACAGCCAAACATGTCTCCAGACTTTGCCAATATGTCTTGGGGCAGGGGGGAGACAAAATTACCCTCATTTGAAAATACTGAATTAATGCATAGATTTAGGTTGAAAATAGATTCAGTTCATTTACGCAAAGATGTCAGTGGCAAAGTTATCTTTAACACTTTTCTGTAGTGTTTCCATACACAGGTAATGTTTCATACTCTGTGCTCAAAGGGAGTTAAGTTCTTAACTCTAGTTTACTCAGATTGAGGTAGTAGAGAGGTATTTTCAACTTTAATTTTTAATAAATATATCCTATCAGTTTGATAGATACTATCTGCAAACTATTCTAAAGGTCTCTCTGTGTATATTTGAATGCTTCTCTTGTTTCAGAGCCATTTTGAATTAATCTTAGGTTATCTTTTGAATATTTTGTGATCTATCTTCTTGTAAAGTTATTTATCTGCTATTAAGTCATTTCTTAATGAGGTTCCTAGTTTGGAACTAGGCACTTTTTGGAGGGGGCTGCCCATCACTATTTACAAGCCTACGTTATGAATATTAGAAGTAGGTGTCCCAGATAAACATAAACTATCTGTAAACAGTGTAGCAGATCCACAAGTCTATGTAGGTTTGTTTACATTTTGAAATTCAAAGAAAGATCTTTTTAAAAAATCCTACTGGTACTATTTGACTTATGGCTATTAAAATCATTTTATTTATATATATATATATATATATATAGTTATTGTAAGATGCAAACCTAGGATCTTGGCCATCATGGACATTTCCATGCAGCTGAGAACACAAAAACTATATAGCAGACAACTGAGAAAAGAATCAAGAAGTGTATAGAAAGCCACTGGAAGTTTCTTGATCTTTTTTGTCTCATGGGTCAAAAAATTTATAACAAATTATAATTTAAATTCAGAGCTCTATGCTGGGAGACAGTGAATTTCACAGTGGAAATGTCACAATGACAAGGTTTTTTGTTGAAAAGTATTCAAAAGCATTTTAGCTCTAACTTTGTAATTAAGGTAATTTTTTTTTAGAATCTCAGTAACCATGAGACACACTTTCTAATCCTGCCAAGTGGAAGCAGCACAATGCAAGCTGCGGATGCCCACTGTGTCTAGTAGAGATGGGTGAAACCTCTTGACCACCAGATGGCAGCAGAGGGTTGCGCTGAAGGGGTACCTTCCTACTCCCAGAAAGCGGTGGAGTAAGGCTGCTTGAGCAGTGGCAGAGGCCGGCAAGGCACTCTTAAGAAGCCAGAGCTGAACTCTACTGAGCCAAAGTCACTCAAGTGCTATTTCATTTGGAAAATAATGAGGATGCAACAGGGTGCAAGAGGTCGAATGAAACAATAATAGGTATGAGCTAGAAGACAGGCTCAGCCATTCACCAAACTAAAGAAGGCAGAAAAGCCAGAGGTTAGAAAGGACAGGAATAGTGTGGTGGACAAAAGCATGCAGCTGGATTCTAAACCGCCAGTTTTAAATCCCTGCTTTGGTCCCTTTGAGGAGCCACAAAATTTGAAACTCCTTAGGCACTCTCTAAATGGCAGTCAGAAAATCCTGTTATCTCTTATTCTGAAAGTAAATTTTATTGGTAACTGGGATAACTGGGAGGAGGATGAACAGAGATTGTGAAATGAAACCTCTAGGAAAGGTAATTGTTGGGGTATCATCTTTGTTAAGAAAGGTAAAACCACAGGCTCAAATCTAATGTGTTACATCTCTCACTTCTTTTGCTTCAAATAGTAAAACCAGTGATACTCACATGCTTGAGAAAATTTAGTTTATTTTTCCCCCACAAATTATTACTTAACTTCATTGATAATGTCCATTGGGAGAAAGCATCAAGATGAGTAAAAAACAACACTGCCATTTTATTGGAATATTTTAAAAGTAAAACAATTCCCACTGTTAGACTTTATATAAGAACTCAATTTTAGAAATAGTAATTGCTAAAAGTAATAGTACTTGAAGGTTTACTTTGTGCAGGACATTATTCTCTTGCTCTGCACTTTTTATAGACTAGTGATTCACTGATCAGCAGCATCAAAATCAGCTGGCGAGAGTGATATTAGCAAGATGATGGAATAGGAGTAAACCCACTCATATTCTCCACAACAAGATTATGTACCATCTACAGACAATGGTCTCTCTGCAGGAGCCTTGGGATTCAAGTATAATTCTGTGAATCACCAGTAGAACCCCAGATCTAGAGTTGTTTTAAGAGTGCAGACCAGTACTAAGTGACTTATCTGCCAATCATGTTCCTGGCCCATGATTTTGGACTTCTAGCCTCTGGAACTGTGAGAGGATAAATTTCTGTTGTTTTAAGGTACCCAGTTTGTGGTACTTTGTTATAGAAGCCCTAGGAAACTAATACAATGGGAATTGGGGCAGTAAATGTGAGAAGGTGATCGAGTTTATAAGATAAGGTAGCTTAAGAAAAGTGACAGTGATAAGTATTTTCCCATATGTAATTGCTAGGCATGTCTGAAAAAAGATGGGAGAAGAGAAGAGATCATATTAGAAGTTAATAAAGAAGGATAACCAAGAGAACCAGAATTTAGATTAGGTAATAGAATTTGATTGAAGGATTGCGGAGTGGCATTGAGTTTAGAAAGGATTGGGTTAGTTTCCTCTGGGAAGTTAGGATAGAGACATGGAGGAAAGCTTCTGCCAAGTGGTCTCTCATTCTTCATTAATACAGTACATTTATCTGCTGAAAGCAAAACTACAGAAGTAGAGTCAAGGACTCAAGGAGAGTAAAGAAGAGTGTGAGGACAAGGAGGGCTGGGTTGGCATTATATAAAATGGGTGTTCATAAGTCCAAATCTAGAGAATTTTAGCACTCTGACCCTATAGCAGAACTGCACAATTGTCAATGTACCTGGGCTTAGAATGGAAAAGGTCCAAATTCTATTATAAATGTGGAACAGAGAGCTGAGGATTTTATGGAACATGTCCAAGATATGCAGACAATGAGTGACAGGTTTGCAACGTAGGTGTCAGGCTCCTAACTGTACCATATTGGAGATTGAAAACACTAAAATTATTGTCTTAGTCTATTTTTCACTGCTGTAACAGAATACCAGAGACTAGGTAATTTATAAAGAAAAAAAATATTTTTTACAGTTCTGAAGGCTGAGGACTCCAAGAGCATGGCACTGGCATCCGGTGAGGCACATTCCACTGCAGAAGCGCAAAAAGCAGAAGCAAACACACAAGAAAGAAAATTGAGCCCAACTCATACTTTTATCAAGAGCCTAACCCCAAGATAACAGCATTAATCCATTCACGAGGGTGACCTCTCATGACCTAATCCCTTCTTAAAAGCCCCACTTCTCAATACCATTACATTGGCAATTAAATTTTAACAGGAGTTTTAGAAGAGACATTCAAACCACAGAAATTATGGAAATAAAAAAGCCTTTAAATGTAGTTATTAAGAGCAGTGTATATTTGTATTATAGTATAATTTTAGTTGTTTTATCCACCCATTGAAATAAATATTAACACTAATGTCTGGGATTGGGGCCAGGTTAAAGATGTGGAATTTTCCACCTCGTGGACTTTTACTTTTGGTAATGATTTTGGCAGAAGAGGAAGAGAAATATCACTAACAATAAAGGAAAGAATATAATTAAAGTCAAAGGAACTATTAATTTCCATATTGCTAATGAAAATGGTAATCATTTGAATAGTCTCAGAGTCCTTTGCCCTTTCTCCATCCTTCACTTTTATGAATGGTTACTAACTTCTACATGCATACCAAGAAATGTATTAATTATAGTTAAAATCCTGTAATGAGATTTCCAGGGTTGATAAAAGGTAGTTATTTACCTTTCTGAGAATATCCAATTTAGTTGTAGCTGAAAAAGAAGGTAACACAATCATTAAACTTCTGTTAGCTAGTTTACACTATTAAACTTTTAAAATGGGTATTAGATATCATTGTTTTGGTTAGCATGATTTTTATAGTGTTCATTAGGAGTGAAGGTGCTTGGAGTCTAGACACTGTTCTGGACTTATCTGTTGGCTCTGCCTTTATTTAAGTATCTGTAAATAACTTCACTTTTAAGTCCCACCATTCAAATCTGTAGAATGTATATAAATATATTAATATGATAGTACCAATTTTATAGGTTTGCTTTTAGTAGCAAATGGAGGAATTCATTTTAAATCTTAGTATACTTTCTCACACATAGGAATCAGTCAGTACAAGGAACCATTTAACAGAAAGGCAGTTAAGTTTCTGGTAAAGTTTCTCATATGGATTATTCTAATTCCTCAGATAAGCTATCCTCATTTTCCCTCTCTCTGTTCAACTTTCTTTTTAATTTATTCTATTTTGGCTTGGCTGTCAAATTTTTAATTATTAAAAGCTAATATGGGCTGGGCACAGTGGCTCACACTTGTAATTCCAGCACTCTGAGAGGTGAGGCAGGAGGATCACTTGAAGCCAGAAGTTTGAGACCAGCCTGGGCAACATAGCAAGAGCCCATCTCTAAAAAAACAGTAATAATAATAATAATAATATAAATAAAGTTAGCCAGGTGTCGTGGCCCATGCCTGTAGTCCCAGCTACTTGGGAGGCTGAAGTGGGAGGATCACTTGAGCCCAGGGGTTCGAGGTTATAGTGAGCTATGCTACGATTGGGCCACTGCACTCCAGCCTTGGTGACAAAGCAAGACCATGTCTCCAGGAAAAAAAAAAAAAAAAGAAGAAGCTAATAGTTAATATGCTTTTACCCAGGACTGTCAAGTTTTTTAAAAATATAATCTTTTTTGTGTGTGTGCCAAAAAACTAGGGCAATTACATACAACAAATACAATGTAACATGTTCAGCCAATCATTCATTACACTCCCTGAAGAGTAATTGCGCAAGAAGAAAGCTATGGGGGGAAAAAACCAACAGAATGCATTGGCAGGCTTTGTACACACAGACCATTACTGTTTCAGAAGCCAACAGGAAAAAAACAGTTTTAAAAGAGGCAAACATTTGTAGAGGAATCTTGGGAGGATTCTTAGCTGTTGTCTTGGACAAAAAGAGACCAGTAGATCCAAGGTGCTTCTAAGTTCTTCTCTCTTATTTTCTTGACTGTAAGTTAAAATCTGTTTTTAATTTTAATTTTGCATAAGGCCATTAAGACATAAAATGTATAGCCAGTGCCAAGCATGTTGATCACCATTGTTCAAATTATCATATTATTCAGATATTTCTAAATTATTGTATCTTTTATGTTGTAGTCCTAGTGAGTGATTGTAACTTTTAAACTCCACTGTATAATATTTTAGTGTGATAAAAATGAAAGATGAATAAAGCCAGAAATGTACATAAATATTGTTAATTTATTTGTCAGACTGACACTTCTCCAAATATCCTTTTGAGAATTTGTGAAGTTTTACTTCTTGGGAATAGGTAAGCATTAGGAAAACTTGATTTTCCCTGTTTTTTTTTTTTTTTCTTTTAAAATGTCTTTGTGGTTTGCTTATGGAGCTATTCAGACAGACCTCTGTATCCATAAGTAAAGATTGTTTTAACTTTTCTACTTTCTCAAGTTAGAATCATGAGATTATTTTGCTATTTGCTGCCTTTACCTTTATTTTATCAAAAAAGGGAAACAAAGTAAGTTCTCTGAAAATTTATAATTTGTATATAACATCAACATTTATTCAAATGGATTTAAGTAACTATAGTTATGATACCAAATGATCATCTCTGGAATTTTGAACTGAGGACAAAGAAGGATTACTATTACAAATCAATTACTGTAGTCATATTAGCTAACTAATGGTTTTGGTTTTAATCTGTGTGTATCTTATATTCTTACTTCACAAATGGGAACCCACTAATTTAAAGAGGAGGAATTAACTCTTTGGGATTCTAAGAATGACCATAATGTTATTCAACTTGGCTTCATCTTGATATCAAATAAATGTGCCAAAATGTGTCATTCAAAGTATAGACTGCTTGTGGGCAGATCACTGACCAACAAGGAACTGGAAAGTGTTTTATTTCTGTTAATTTTTTTTTAACAAGTAAAGGGAAAAGTGCTTTTCTAAACATTACCAAGATCTTATTCACAGATTTACTGTAGGTGGTTGTAATGTTAAGATTTCACAGAAAAAAGTGAGCTCGGAGGCAAGAGGGTAAAGGACTCTTATGCCATTGCCTCCATCTCCCTTCTAGCCATAAAGCCTGGAGACAAATACCAGCTGAGAGCACATTTCGTATTCATTAATACTTCATATTCTTTTAAAACATCCTGATTGAATATGTTATTGCAATGTCATGTAAGGCATTTAATTGTGCATCTGAAACCTATGCTTTCAAAGTGTTCAAAGGCTTTATATAACTGAACTTTATTATTATTTTTTTGTCTCTCACCCCGGTTATTGCTCTACAATATTTACTTTACCCTCTTTCCCAATGAACAGGACAGAATGGTTAAAAAAGAGATAAGTGTGTGTCAACAAACTCAGGCCCTTCTGTGCAAGAATTTTCTTAGAAAATGGAGAATAAAAAAAGAGAGCTTACTGGTATGGTTTGTAATATATATTTTTCCATATTTAGTGAATGAAATTCAGTAATGTAGTATCATACTATCTGTGTTACTTTTTTTGTTCACAAAGTATAAGTTTTAATTTCCATTCTGGCTAGTTGATTTGGAATTCTTTATTTTTATTTTTTTTTATTTCAGCATATTACAGGGGTACAAATGTTTAGGCTACGTATATTGCCCTTGCCCCACCAGAGTCAGGGTTTCAAGCGTGTCCATCCCCCAGACGGTGCACACCTCACCCATTACGTGTGTATACACCCATCCCCTTCTCCCGCCTCCCATCTACCCGACACCCAATGAATGTTATTCTTATCTGTGCACTTAAATGTTGATCAGTTAATACCAATTTGATGGCAAGTACATATGGTGCTTGTTTTTCCATTCTTGGGATACTTCACTTTGATTTGGAATTCTAAATGCAAAATAATAAATGGGCAAATCATAATACTACATTGGGGAATTTTGATTAAGATTATGTTAACTGGTAAGGCTGGGGAAAATATAAGCAAAAATTAGGGAATTTTTTGGAATCTCTTTTCAAGGCTATGATTTTGGAAACATAGAGTGGTTTAAGGGAGCAAGATCACTGCTTGTCACTATCTTTGCATTCTGTTGAGTTTCTAGTATACTGACGTGAACATTAAGACAAAGAGATTTGCTATTTGTTACTATGAGATATATCTGGGACTGCCTTGATCATGTAGAGGCTGCAGTCTGTTCAAAAATAACCAATATCATTTCAGTAAGAGGTAGCAGGATTCATATCATTCTTTTAAATATCTGTAATAACTCTTGAAGCAGCTCAGTCTAATATTTTAGTTCTTATATTAAAAAAGGATATATCTATATTACCCACTAGAATCTTAAAAAGTTATTAAAATATATTTCTATCCAGAAATGTAGAAATATTGATACAATGAAAAGCTGTAAACTCACAATCCAGATTTGACAGCTGTTAACATCTTGCCATCTTTGCTTTATCTTTCTGTCTCCTTCCCTCCTCCCAAATATATATTGCTAAATATTTCAGCAAGAATCTCAAAAAATTAAGGGCATAGACCCCCACATAACCACAATCCCACCTCAAAAAATTAACAGTAATTCCATATAAGCATCTAATTCCATAACCAAAGTCCTAAATTTCCCCCCAAATATATTTTAAAGTTAGTTTGTTCAAACCAGGAACCAATGAGACAAAACTTGTTTTCTTATTGAATATTCTATGTCTCTTTTTATCTGAGTGAGTCTTCATGCTATCATTTAACTCACCCCTTTATTGTCCACATTTCTTACAAACAGAGAGTTGAATCTAAAAGTATAATTTACTTCGGTTAAATATTTTTGGTGAGAATGTCTTTTATGTGATGCTGTGTACTTGTATTGCTTCACCTATGAGGGCATAAAAACAACGGTTGTAATGGTTGTCCCACTGTTATGAATCCTAAATCCCTGGGTTAAGATTCACTGACTTTTTATATTATCTCAAAGTTGTATAATAAAAGGGTATTCTTTTCTTTAAATGATGGATATTAATTGAGAAGGAAAAAATTAGAGACTAAAATTAAGCCATGCTCAATGGCAATATATTCTGTCTTAAAATGTATTTGGATGTTTCTCACTGTTCTGGACTTGACTCACTTTTCTTTTGTGTGGTGTAGGAATGGATAGTAGCATTGTCTCTAGGGTTGTATTTGTGTATCTTTTCGGGACTCTTCAGAGCTATCCATTTTCCTGAACAACCTCCTAGTGTCCTGGGAAGTGTGGATGAGTTTAACGATTCTGACATAGTGGTGGCATATACACCAGTCACTAACATAACACAGAGGATAATGGAGAAGATGGCCTTGGCTTCCTTTATGAAAGGTGTGTTGTTCAATGACCAGTGTTTCAGTATTATGTGACCTCATGTTTAATTTGAAGTTTTGTTTTGCAAATTGAATTTATTTACCTAGCCTGTAGGCCAGAGGTTCTCAACTGAGGCAAAGATTCTCGTTACATACGCAGTGAAGTGGTTGTTATGGGCTACCAGTAAGGGTAGGTGGGTTAGAAGTACAATAGATTTCCTAGGGGGCTTTTTAAACAGCATACACACCATTTACCCTTTATTCCAGAAAGTATGTTTGGAACAGAAAAAAAAAATATTGGGCCCTATTTTAGATGACATAAAGTTATTTTCACTTTTCCCAAACTTAACTTTTAAAAAGTCCTATTCTGGTGAGCATTCTATAATTTAAGAGTTTCAAACATTTTTAAGGATTTAATTATTTTAAATTTAGATTATAAATAGTAACTATAAACCAAAGGTGTTTGAAATTCAAACTCAAGTTTAACAGTGGCATTGAAAGAGCATTACTGTTAGGTATTTAAAAATAGTTAAAAAGATAGCTCAGGACATGTAAAATCTATTTAAAATCAAACCAGGTATTATGTACTGAAAGTCAAGAAATTTTGGGCTCTTGACTATAGAGTAATGATGTTGTTTTTTCTCAAAGCTTTCTCTGTGTATCTGGACTCAGAAAATAGAGATCTCTATGCTATGTAGGCTGCTGCATTAATTTGATGTATATTTCTTATAAAGAAATAAAAACACCTGAGAGTCATAGTTACTGTGTGAGTCCTCTGGCTTCCATTCTTCATATCCAGCCTACTGCCATTAGGAGTATATATCGTTAGCCAGCTGTGCTCTCTGGCCTGCTCCATACAGGCCTTTGACCCTGCATAAGCAGATATCAGGACAATATCCTTTGCTTCTGTAATCTTATCCTACCATCAAATTTCTCTTATTAGCCCTCATTTTCCTGGAGTCTGAACATTAGCCAGTTCATCCTTTTGTATAATTTATTGAATCTCTTAACACCTCAGTTCTAATCACTGCCTTCTGTCTTTCTGAATCTTTTAGTTTCTTGCTATCTGGATTATCATTCACAGCTCTGAGCTCTGAATTCTAATTATTTTATGCCCACTGTTCCTAATACTCCGTGTCCAACCTCTCTAAGCTGTGGAATGGACATTTTCATCCTTGATTGCCTTCCCCCGTTGTGTAATTCTTCATGGCTGTTCCTGGAGTTTTGACTTTGGCCTGCCTCCCTTACCCACATTGCTTGCATGTTCTGCCTGACCAGTGTTGATTCTAACCTGATGTGGCTCTCCTTGCTTCCTCCATTTGGTCGTTTACCTCATCTGTTTTTATGTTGTTTTTTTTTTAATACCTCATGAAGCGTGTCTTCCTGTATGCACAGTGTAAGCTATTGGCCACTTTCTGCACTTAGAGTCTCATGGCTCTCTGGACTCTCTCCCTGTTCCAGCTACCATTCCAGCTTGTCCCAACCACAGCTCCTCTCTCACTGTCTGATTCTACATTTATCTAACTCATGAGTTTTAGCATGAGTATTCATGTTTTGACCTTGACAGTATTTGTATACCTCTAGAGAAAATGAGTGAAGTTAGCCTTTTCCTCATAAAAGTTTCACAGCCTTATTCTATGTTTGGAAGGATGAGTACTTTCGAATGGTATAGCTACACCATAAAAATGAATAGCTTTTTCATCTTAACATAGACTTCACCCTGAGTGAGGTTTAAAATTAATGAAAATTTTAGAACATAATACATGAAATTATAAAAAATGAGGCTATAAATTGGACTTCAGTAGTTTTCAAAGCTAGTAATAGATTTACTAACCACTTCTTGGGTGGATTACTTCCGCAGATTGTAAACTCGTCCATTATGCACTGATTATTATGAGCTTAATTCTTAGAGAGTGTTCTTGACCCCAAAGAATCTATAGGTGGACTACAACTTTATTTTTGATTTTTGTCCTCTGACTCTTTGCATGCAACTTACTTCTACTAGCATATTATTTTCATGTGATAGAAATCAGCTTATAATCTTGGCAGGAGAAAAAACAAAACACCAAATTCTCAAGTATTTCTATGGTTTATTTTAAATATATTTTTCATTCAATGTTTAAATTATTTTAGTCACCAAAGTAATATACACCCTAAGAAAGTTAAGGAGTACAAACTTGTATAAAGCAAAACAATGAGAGCTTTTCCTTTTGTCTTTGCTACCACTTCCTCTCCTCACCCTCTCATTTAAGTTTGTGTGTCTTTCAAGGAATATATGCAATTGGTCATATATAGATATATGTTTCTATGTTTATATAGGCACACAATTTCAGTTTTTCTTTAAAAAAAATGAGATCACAAAAAATAATGTGTGAAATTTGGGCTTTTTAAAAAATTATATATCATTCACATCTTTTCATGTATTTACATTAAACTTAAAACAATAGAAAAGACTTTAGCTTTTAACTCAGAGGCACCTATTGAGAGTTAATATGTAACACCTATAATTTTATGGAAAACTTAAACAATCAAACAGTCACATCTTGTTTTTGTGTCCTCTAGTAATAAGTTTACATAGTTATTTATATTCCTTTTACATGGTAGGAAGAACAATTGTTGGAACACCTGATGAAGAAACTATGGATACAGTACTACTACAAAAGTACCCTGAAATTGTGGGAGTTGTGTTTAGTGATACTTTCTCATACCAGCTGAAGTTTAATTGGAGACATAGGATCCCAAATATAAAGGAACACTCTGAATACTCAGGTAACTGTATGAAAATTGGTTACAATCTTTTTTGCTATGGCATTGAATTCCCTGTTCATAATGACTGATAGAAATGTTAATACAACCAAATAAAGAAGTAATATACATTTCCCCCTGAACTTAATCATCAGGACGAGTCTTCTTATTTTGGGAACTATTCAATAATACAGTTTCTTCCAGTTTTACAGAATGCTTTAAAAAATTCTCTAGATTGTGTAGTCATGGGCTCTGAGGTTACATTTAAATATTTTATTTTAGAGCCAAAGTTAAGATTTTAATTCCAGTAATTGACTCCATTACATAATGATGGACATATTTTTCTTCTTTCTTGAAGAACACTGTTGGGCCACAAATGGTAAATTTTTTTGTTACTTAGAAAAATACTGGGAAAAAGGATTTGTGGCTTTTCAAACTGCAATTAATGCTGCAATTATAGAAGTAAGTGCCTTACTTCAAAGACCTATTTAAAATCTCCTGTATTTTTTCCCTTTGTTCCCTTTGTTCTGCCTCATCCCTCCCCTTGTTGCTATACTTTTAGGAGATGACACTTTGCCTTCTATTCTCAGAGAAAATAGAAGCTTTCAAATGAGAATATTCTCCAACTTCCCAACACAAACCCATTAAAACTTCAGACCTACCATTCACTATACTTTTCTCCTTCTTCAGCCTTACTGTCCTTCCTCAGTTCATAGGCTGGATCCCATCCCTCCCAACCTTATCAAGAAAGTTGAACTATGGATTTTTCCCTTCTCTCTCCTCTTTCTTCAAGCTCACCTTTCCCCTAGATTCTTATCTTCAGGACTTTTAATTAATTTCTCCACATATGATCAAGACCTCTGCTCATCCACATTCCTCCTCAAGTAACTACTCTATCTCCCTTGTCTCACTCGCTAAGCTTCTTGAAAGTGTTGTCTTCATTAGGCTCAACTCAACACGATATGATTTCTGTCTCTCCTTGCACCACCAAAAGGGCTTTTTCTAAGGTAAATAACACTTCCATGTCAATTAACCACTGTAATTTTTTCATTCCTTATCTTACTCGATCTTCCAACTAAATAACATAGACTTCACCTGGTTTCCCTTTTACTTTTCAAGGCATTCCTTCTCGGTCTTCTTGCCAGCTTATCCAACTTTACCTTTCTACTTCTTTATATCTGCAGTTCCACATGGTTCTGTTCTAGGCATCTCTTTCCATCCTATACACTTTCTCTAGAAAGTCTCATTAATTATCATAATTTTAATTATATTTTATATGCTGATAACTCTGAGAACACCACTTAAAGTTGTAGACCAGCAAAATTTTTCTGTAAAGGACCACCTGGTAAATATTTTAGGCTTAGGAGTCAGACTATCTATATTGGAACTATTCACCTCTGCTGTTGTAGCTTGAAAGTTTGCCATAGATAACGCACAAATAAATGAGTATGGCTGTGTTCAGTAAAACTTTATTTACAAAATAGCTGGTTGGCCAGATTTGGTTTGGGGACCATAATTTGCTGACCTCTGCTCTAGTCCTATGTATCTGGCTGTGTACTGGATATCTCTACTTTGATATCTCAAGCAGTTCAACTCAGTATGGTCAAAATCGAATGTGGGTGTTTTTTCTCTAAATGTGACTGAGTCTTTTAAAATTTTCTCTATCTCAGTGAATGCCAAAACTACCCAGTTTATCAGATAGAAACTGGGAAATTATCTGTCTCACCCATCACATCCAATCTTTCATCTGGCCTCTTAATTCTAAACTCAGATCTATATACTTCAGCTCTGCCATCAGACAAAGCCAACCATTATCATTTCTTGCCTGAACTATGGGAGTAGTTTATTTCCCCAGCCGCATATACACTCTATATATTTGGGGTTTTTTGCTGCAGGAACCTCTTTTCAGTGATCCAGTGTACCATGTTCCTTCCTTCTTTTGCATATGGTGTTCCCTCTGCTCAGAGTTTGCTTCTTCATCCTCAACCCTCCCTATACAATCTTTGTTTAAAAAGCATCACAGCCTTCAGCTCTCAGTATAAATGTCACTTCTTCGGGGAAGCCTTCTCTGGCTTTCCTCTACTTACTTCTCTTTTAACATGGCTGTTAAATTATAGTTAAAGAATTGATTATGCAATGAGTTTTCAGATATCTCTCCTTCTTTCTCCTCTGTACTACAAAATGTAAAGTTCTGTGAGAGTGAGGAGTGTTTCTGTCTGGATTGCTGCTGTTTCTCAATCACCTAACACAGTGTATTATGTATGATTGACCCTCATTTAATTTCTCAAATGACTCTTATAATTAATGTCAATTCATGCCAAAAGTTATCAAGATTGTTTTGGTGATACTAGTAGTTCACCATATTTCAAAATAATGGGCACATGTAAATACTGAAATTGAAAAGAAACAAAAGGTGTATTGTTTTCTAACAGTTTTTAACATAATACATTTGTTAACATCCCAATTTAGGTCACAACAAACCATTCTGTGATGGAGGAGCTGACATCAGTTATTGGAATAAATATGAGGATACTAGCTTTCACTTCTAAGGGAGAAGTTATAAATGAATTGTTTATTTTTATTTGTGTAGTTTGTTTCTCTTCTTTTATATACTTTACAACATTAAATATTACAAATGAAAGAAAAAAATTTAAGAAGCTGATGACAGTGATGGGTCTCCGAGACTCAGCATTCTGGTAAGTTAATTTGCTATTTTACCTGTGTATCATGCATTAATCCATAGAGAAACTCATTAAGTTATTAAAGAAATTGGATGCACTCATGAGTTTTTCTAACATGTATTCAATTTAATTAGCTTACCTGCATGAGAGTTTAAGATGCTGGCAGTAGAAAGTAAGTAAGGATTGTGCTGTGTTTCCTTGAAGAAACATGATGACATTTGTATTAGTTATTTATTGCCAGAAAAATCTAAAACCCAGTGACCTCAAGCAACAATTACTTCGTCTTTCTCATTTACCACAAGCAAATGAGAGTTTGGCAGATCTATTAATAGTTTCGGTTTGGCCAGGTTTGGATTCAAGGTGCAGGTTAGATCCAGGTCTGCTCCATGTGACTCATCCTTCTTGGGCCAGTAGGATAGCTGGGCATATTCTTCTTATTGGGTCACAAAAACACAAGGGCTAAGTCCCTATGCACAAGCATATTTCAAGCTCCTGCTCATATCATATGTGATAAAATCTCATTAAGTTAAACCAAGTCACATGGACAAAACTAAAGTCAAGGGATAGAAAAGTATGTTCTGCCCACTATGAGACCAAAGCAAGTCAAATTGTCATGCCTCCAGTTAGCAATGTGGGGAATTATACTCCTTTCATGAAAAGAGGATCAGAAAAGGTAATGAAAATTTTGGACAATAAGCCAATTTACTCTTGTTATTGAAGCCAAGTCATGTAGTCAACAAAAGTATTCTTTGGATGGAACTGATCAGACAATATCAGGCTTAAATGAGGCAATGTGTTTAAATAACATAGCACAGAGTTGGGTGCCTGTTAATGCATCTCTCTCCATATACCTATATATCTGTGTACCTATTCATCCATCCATTGATCTATTGTCTATTTTCCCCTAGACTTTGAGATAATATATAATTATAGTAATATTTATGGTAAATATTAAACAATAGTAAAGCATTATGGTCTAGTAATTATAGAAATAATAGTGAGCATTGTTTAAGTACCTACTTTGTTCCAGAGATCACTTCCAGCTCATAGTGCTATTATCCTCATTTTACAGGTAAGAAAACTAAAGCAGAGAAAAGTTAAGGGTTTTGCCTAAAACCGTATAGTTGATAAACAATAAAGTGAGGAGTCAAATCCAAGAAAAAAAGCACTCTTTTAGCCACTGTGCCATATAACACAAAAAAATTAATAAAATGAAATTAATGACAAGGGCGAAAGGAGATAGAAAAAGCCACTGTTGAAATCAGCCTGTAGAAATGCATACCATATTGTTTTTAGCATTATTGGATGAAAGTATTAAATTTGGACTCAAATTTATTTTTTTTCCCATTTTTTTGGTATTTTTGTTATATCAGTTGTACATATTTTTTGGGTACATGTGATATGTTGATACATGTATACGACGTGTAATGATCAAATCAGGGTAATTGAGATATCCATTACTTCAGACATGGAATCCAAATTTCTGAGTGCCTCTTTCCTGATACAAAACTGCACAAGGTACCAGATTTTATTTTGGCTAGATTTTTTTTATTAGCTGATGTTTCATCAGTTATTGAAGAGAGTGTTTTAAGTGTGCTCTTTTCCCTTCTTTCTTTTCAAAGACAAGGAAAAGAGATTTTAAAGAATAAAATGATATCATATGTCTAAAAAAGTTCACCTTTGCCAATTTTGTTCTTTAAATTTCCGTGAGAACCCCATTGCCAGATGCAAGCATCTGGGTATTGAGGTAAAACTGCTATATTTTTTATAAAGCCCTAACACTTCTTATACATTGTACTCTCTTCTACTTTCTGCTTTATCAGGCACAAATTTTGCTAGAATCTACTTAACCCAAATAAGGCTCAAGTATGCAGAATTCTCATTTATTAAAAGCTTGTTTTGGGCTGGGTACGGTGGCTCACACCTGTAATTCTACCACTCTGGGAAACCAAGATGAGAAAATCATTTAAGGTCAGGAGTTTGAGACCAGCCTGAGCAAGAGGGACACCCCTATCTCTACTAAAAATAGAAAAATTAACCAAGCATGGTGGCGCGTGCCTAAAGCCCCAGCTACTCAGGAGGCTGAGGCAGAAGTATCACTTGAGCCAGGAGTTTGAGGTTGCTGTGAGCTAGGCTGACGCCACTGTGCTCTAGCCAGGGTGATAGAGCAACACTCTGTCTCAAAAAAAAAAAAAGCTTGTTTTTCTTATTGCTGGCACTATTTGATTATATGACTGTTTCTCAGTTTCTTTACCCTTTCAACCTTTGGAGGAGATATGAGTTGTTTCCGTTTTTTGGCAGTGATGAATAAATCTGCTATGAACATTCATGTACAGGTTTTTGTGTGAACGTAAGTTTTCATTTTTCTGAGAAAATGCTTCATGGTATGTTTGCTAGGTCATATGGTAGTTGTTTAAAACACATCTTTCCATATATTTCCACAGATTTTCAAATGCAACAATGTTTTGGCTACTTTGATATTGGATCACAGTTGTACAACTATAATTTTCATTATACTTTTCACTTTTAGTTTCGTGTTTCTTAGTATTACTACAGTATTCTGATTCTTAAAAACAATATATTGAGTGGCTTATGTCAACAGGCATATGAGCTTTACTTAAATTGGGAAGATTTCAATTAAACATTCAGAAGGATTGTATACTTGAGGAAGTATTAGTATAAAAAAGTTGAAAGGGGAGATTGTTACTGTGTTTTTTCATCAACATGTTATATAGTCACTTGACTGAAAGAATAAACTTATATTTAGTTACGTTATTTTAAAATTTGTTATATAATTGTGGAGATAATTATGATAATGGCTACTTTCTATACCACATGCTAAACTAACATTTTCATGTGCATTACCTCATTTAATTCTCAGAACAACCATATGAAATAGTTACCATGATTGACCCCATTTTACAGATGAGGGTGAGAGAAGATAAATAACTTTCCTGTAGTCCCACAGCTAGAATGTGCATGACCACACTTTTATAATAAATTTGACCCTCATAGTTTGACTGCAGAGCTATTACCATTTTGCATATTGCCTCTCCAAAATTTACATCTGTGTGACATGTTGAATTAACACCTTGTTTCTATCATAGGCTCTCCTGGGGATTGATGTATACTGGCTTTATCTTTATTATGTCCATTTATATGGTTTTGATCATAACATCGATCCCAATTATAGTTCATACTGGCTTCATGGTGATATTCGCACTCTTTATCCTATATGGCCTGTCTTTGGTGAGTTGGTAAAAACATATACTTCTTGACTTGGTTCAGGTCACAGATATATGAGCAAATAATGACGTTTCTTTGGGATATTAGTATAGTCACTAAATTTATATCCTGTTTTTATATGTTTTGAGAAAGTTTTTGACAATGTGAGAAATTGATGAATGTTGATATTCATGATTCTCAAAGGGAAAATATACCAATAAGAACTCTTCTCTCTTCCTTCAGATTACATTGGCTTTCCTCATGAGCGTGTTAATAAAGAAACCCTTGCTTGCTGGTTTGGCTGGATTTCTCTTCACTGTATTTTGGGGATGTCTGGGATTCACTGTATTACACAGGCAACTTCCATTACCTTTAGAATGGGTATTAGGTCTTCTTAGCCCTTTTGCCTTCACTGCTGGAATGGCTCAGGTAAGAAAACAATTATTTTATGACTTTATTAGATTTTCAAAATATGTTCTTATTCAAGAATTTGATGCTTCATGAAAGTTAATGATCAATCATCCAGTATTTTAAGAAATTTTGCTGTTGAAAATTAAATAAGCAATAAAAATTTCTTATCAAAGTAATAAAACAGGCAGATCGTTTGTAAAATCCTAGCAAATTTAAACAAGAAAGATAATTGCCAAATATCTGACCACTCAGAAATATCAGAGGTAGTAAAATGGCATTGATGAGCATCTCAGCTCTACTACCTCCCAGCTGGATGACATTGGGCAAGTAACTCAACCTCTTTGGCTTCACTTTCTTATGCAGAATGGGGATGTCAGTAGAGCCCCCACCTCATGGGGGTAGTTGCAAGGATTAACTTTGTTATTACGTATGTATTACACTGGTACAATGCCGGATACATGCTATATAAATGTAAGCTATTATCCTTATTATTGTTATATTTTATTATATTTAAAATAATTTCTTCAAGTCTTCAATATGTATTTAATATTTTAGTGTTTCTGCAATATTTTATTCTTAGAATTTTTTTTATTTCCTTTAAATGGCCTCCAATTCATTGCCCACTTTGAGTTTTTCTTCCCAGAATATGTTATATTTGGTTGCTTATCCACTCTTCCAAATCCTCTTCTTTAAAATACTTGTAATAATCAATTACTCAGTTAAATTTCTATTCTTCAATTGCTTTACTTTCTTGTATAGCACTTCCCATTTTTGTGACAATAATTTTATTTGCAGAAAGCAACAATACTAATAACTTGTCTGTGTAATTTTGAAGAGAAAGATATTAAAATAGGAACTACATTTGTCTAGGCAGCACTGTTTTTTTTAAACTTTAGTTTTATAGGTTCATCTAACATTTTATTTTTTTCTTTTTAAACTCAGATTACATATCTGGATTATTACCTGAATGGTGTTATTTTTCCTGATCCCTCTGGAGATTCATACTTTATGGTGGTTACTTTCTTCATTTTGGCATTTGATACTCTTCTCTATTTGATATTAACATTGTATTTTGAGCGGGTTTTACCTGGTAAGTAATAGTGTAGTTAGAGTTGAATTTAAAGCAATTCTGTTTCTTATAAGATAGCATCTTAATATTTGTTCACTTGTAATTTAAGTAGCATTTCTGATTGTAAGAGGAGAGGAAAGAATTTCAAAACAATAGATAGAATTTTCTCATTTCCATCTCACTATATGACAGTATGAACCGAATTATTTTATAAAAATATTTTGATTCAAAAGAACTTGTGATTATTTTGGTTTTGATCTTTCATAAATGTCAGATGTGTGTTTGTGTGTGTTTTAATTGGGGAGAGGGAAGGAAACACCTCAATAAGCCATTGGATAATGATGTTTTTGTGTTTTAATTGAACTCACTGAGGTAAGATAGTTCATTAAATGGTTTTTGCTAATATTTGGCTCTAGTAAACTTGTTCTTTTGAATCTCAAAACTATGAAAAAAGAAATACCATACAAAGTTAGTAGATGATCACTTCTTTTCTGCCTTTTTGTGGGAACATCAGCCTAATAAGAATGCTTTCTATAGTGTTATAAAAAGTATAAAGTAAACTCTACACGTGACTTTTAAATAATTATTATAAAATTTCTATATAGTTTGTACATATAATCCCAGGTACTAATATACAGTCATGCCCTGCATAATGACATTTCAGTCAATGACAGACTGCATTTGCAAGGGAGGTCCCATGAGATTATAATGCCGTATTTTAACTGTACCTTTTCTGTTTAGATATATTTAATACACAAATACTTACCATTGTGCAACAAATGTCTGCAGCATTCAGTACAATAACATGTTGTACGGGTTTGTAGTCTAGGAGCAATAGGCTATATATAAGTATTTTTTTCTTTTTTAATAAATTTATTCAGGATATTATGCGGGTACAAAAATTTTGGTTACATGTAATGCGTTTGCACTACCCAAGCCAGGGCTACAAGCACGTCCCTCCCCCATACAGTGCTTTCTGCTTCCATTAGTTGTGGGTTTACCACCCCCACGCCTCCCCCAACCAGCACCCAATAAGTATTACTACCATGTGAATATGTTAGTGTTGGTCAGTTAGTACCAGTTATATATAATATTAAATTACCTAATGACATTTCTCAAAATGTATTCCCGTTGTTAAGTGATGCATGACTGTACTTTCATTTCCTTTGGCCCCATAAAAAGTTTCACTCATACATAGTCTCTCTTACATGTCAGAATCTGAATATTTTTATCCTTTTCAAACCCAACTTATTTTAGTATAATCATCTGGTTTCTAGTTCAGGCTTTTTATTTTAAAAATTTTTATAGTTTTCTCTAGACTTTTGTTTCATGTGTTTTATCTCTATTATACTACTGTTTTAAGTTTTTTAGCCCCTATGCCTCTCACTGGCATAATAATACAAGTTTCTTTTTCAATTTTGTGATGTACCATTTAGAAATACATGATTTCTTATGTATATAGCAAATTGGCCTCAGAATTCTTTTGAAAAATTATTCTTCCTGTGAAGAAATGATTGCTCTAATTAAATAAAATGTTCTTTTGACCAAAAAGTAGTGGGTAATTCATGTAACCCATATAAAACCAACTTACCATGTAGCCCTGACTTGGCACAGGTCACAGCAAAAGAGCACTCTAGGATTTGAAAAATTAAAAAATTCACTTTATTATAGCTCCTCAAACATGCAAAATTGAAATTGAAATTCTAAATCTTGTCTTCTCTGTATGCATTCATTGTCTCATTCATACATGTAGCAAGATGTCTGTCCCACCAACTTCATTTTTTTTAAGTGATAACTCTGAGCATCTCAGAGGACTAATTTTACATAGAATACCTTTTTAAAAAGGGTAATATTATTCTAGAATCATATTTTCCATATCATTTGCATCTCTATCTGATTTCTGGGGATCCTACATTTAATGTAAATTTCTACAATATGATGACAGGTTTTTAAGCTTTAATCAGAACAATAATGTTCTTTTTTCACTAACATTGGGGAAGGATGCAAGTATGTCACATGGCAGGGAGCAAGAAAGACGGAGGAGGAGGTGCCAGGCTCTTTTAAACAATAAGATCTCCTGGGAAGGAATAGAGGAAGAATTTACTCATTACCATGAGGATGGCACCAAGCCCAAGCCATTCATGAGGGATCTGCCCTCATGACCCAAACACCTCCCATCAGGCCCCACCTCCAACATTGGGAGTAAAATTTTAACATGAGATTTGGAGAGGACAACTATCCAAACTACATCACTGTCCTTAACACAATATATTTATTTTTTGAAACATTATTTGTTTAAGAAATCTAAAAGCATTAGAATCACTGGTGCAGGAAATAGAGACAGACTGAATTAGTGTACGTTGGACCTTTCGCTGTTGAGATTTGTGTTTTAGGAAGATTACTCTGGCAGCTGTGTGGAGGATGAGCTCAAAGCAGGTAGACACTAATGCAATAATCTATGTTAGAGTTAGGGGACCAAATTAAGGTGTAAGTGTAATGTAGAGAGGAGGGCAGACTCATGAGATTCTTAGGTGATAGAAACAATCTAATTTGTTGGTTAATTATATGTAAGTTAGGGGATAGGGGAAGGGGAGGGGAGGGGATGAGGGTGACTCCCTGGTTTCTGGCTTTGGTTACTGGGAGCAGTGAAGATAATGCCACTAAGGAAATAACTGCAATAGTAGCAAAACAGGAATATAAAACATTAGTTCAATTTTTGGCATATATTTTTTAAAAGCTACAATTTCTATGCATAAAATTAATTTATTTTTCAATTTTAATTTACCCCTTCTGATTTTTTTTTTCATTTTTTCATGATGTGATTTTCCTTTCTGGTTAGTTTAAGTCTAGATGTTTTTGTATATATATTCGCTTTTGAACATTTCTATTCTCCCATGTAAAATCTCTAAAACCACAACGCTATATTTTCATTGCTCTTTTCAAAGACTTGATTTCTAACCATAACTTTGTCATTCTTTTCCATATAACTTTCTATGTCATCAACATCTCTTACTTTCACACATCAGGCAGTTATATGTTGTATTTCTCCTTCTTCAGCTATTCTTTTGTGGTGGCACTACAGCTACAACTTTATCTTCTTTGATAAGCTTTTCTATTTTTATGAACCACAGCTGAGAACTTATCAAGGACCAGAACACTCTGTTAACCTCAATGTACCTATAATGCTTTACTGTTGACATTATAATCCCCTTATATTATATTAACTTTCAGTAGCAGCTTTTAATGTAATATTATATGTGAAAACTCTATATTATTTTAATTATCCTATAGTCTGTGAAATATATGTTAAATTTCCTCCTCTTGTCACTAATAAATTCATGTTTTATAGATATATCATTAAACACCATCTCATATTATTCTCTTTGCGTCTTTAGATCTGCAGCTGAATTTTCTACTCTAACAGATATAAGTCCATTTAACTGTCAAACTATTTTTAAGTGATTACATACAGCTTATTCTACCTTGGAATGATATGAACTATCTCTTGATGGAGAGTGCTGTGTAATTCCATACAGTCATAAAAAGTTAAAGGATTATCTATACATCTGGTTGAAAAAAATTTACATAACAAAACAAATGAGGACTTGTGGCAGAAACGGTTTGATCTATGTTTCTTTCATTTTTCTAATGGATTTTAAAAATTGCTCATGCTGCCTACATCTGATCCCTTACTTTTAATTTTTTTCCTCTCTATATCCTTTTTCTATATGACAACAGTTATCCAGCCCCACGTTTATCTTTATGTTCTTAATAACTTAGTTTTTCTGCTTTTGTTGTATTCTTAGGGCTTTGGAAAAAGTTGTCTTTTGATTTGTAGTGAATGATATACTTACGACTTTTAATTTTCATTTTTTCTATATTATCAAAATTATATTTTTTATATGCTATGGCAGGAATCAGCTTATAAAACTTCTCTTTTTAAGCATCCAAGTGTCTGGAAATCCCAAGAATGAAGTTCTTGATGTTTGATATGATTTCCTACAGCTACAACTTTATCTTCTTTGATAAGCTCTTTTATTTTTATAAACCACAGCTGAAAACTTATCAAAGGCCAGCACACTCTTAACCTCAATGTACTATAATGCTTTACTGTTGACATTATAAACTTAAATGCCGAAAATAATAATTTAAGTTCAAAAGTATTATCAGACTTCACTAGGACAGATGTCTTTCTTTACTAGTGTGATATGATTGTTGTAATATGAAATTATATCTTGATTAATTAGACAAAGATGGCCACCGGCATTCTCCATTGTTTTTCCTAAAGTCTTCATTTTGGTCCAAACATCAAAATATTCATCATGAAGTCTTTCAGAATGAAATAAATCCCGAGCATTTCTCTGATGACTCTTTTGAACCAGTGTCTCCAGAATTCCATGAAAAAGAAGCCATAAGGTAATTAAGAAATTATGTGACTATGTATACTTATAGGTAAAAACTTAATAAACTAAGCTGCAACAGAGCCAGCCATAGGTCAAATGTTGATATAGATGATGTGTTCCTTTCTTTCAGCCATTCTGCTGCCATAATCCTGAATTTCTCTCATTCACCATTATGAAAATAAATACTGTTGATACTGTCAACAGTAAAATTTAGGAGCCCTATTCATTTTCTTGCCCCTCATCTTTTGTCTTCTATCATATCACCCCCCCCATCATTTATACTTTCCCCTCTGCTTTGTCTTTAACACACACACATATATACATACATATTATGTATATGTATATAAAATATGTAAGTGTATATGATGCACATGTATTTTTCATACTTAGACCATCTCCTTTAGGGAGTGTAGGGACTGAAATTTCGAAGTCAAAAGCTCTCTCAACAATTTAATAGCTTTGTGGCTTTTTGTTGAACTATATATGTGCTCTCTAAGCCTCATTTTTTTTTTCATTTCTAAGGAGAATGTAACATGTCTGTCATCTTTAGTAATGTAAAGAATCAATAAGATAATTAAGTATATATGCCCGTTACATAATAGGAACTATGTAGATGTTAGTTCTATATCCAAATCAGTTTGATTGATTGAAGGGGTATAGAAATAAAAAATAATACAGGGAGGACCATCAGTAAAGGATTTTAAGGGAAACCAGGAAGATATACTTCTGTAAACAATGACTGCTTAATTCTTCATTCTGTCATAATTTAGTGCATACTTCTCTAGGTATTTGCTTATTTCATTGAAGATTATTGAGAAATATTCTTAAGTGACATTTCATTTATGTGAAGTTATCTTTCTAAAAGTATATTTTGAGGAGACAGTGGACCATAGATTTAAAATACCCAGTTCAAATCCTGGCTTTGCCACTTCTTGATTGTATAATCCCAGCTAAATTGCTTAACCTGCCTGTGCCTCAATTTCTTCATCTTAAAAATGGACATAACTAAGTTTGTCATGAAGAGTAAATGGGCTATCACATGTAAAGCATTTAGAGTAGTGCCTGGTCCATAATATGTATTCAATAAATGTTAGCTGTTATGAATATCCCAAATAAGTTCAATCAATTAGACTTGCATCAATTCACCTTATTTGAAAACAGTTAGGTAGAAGGTGATTGTGTAAGTATCTGGAAGAAGTGGGAAATGAGGAGAGAGAAAATAGGAAAAGGCAAAAACTATAAGCTGACATGGAAAGATCAAGGAGAAAGCTCTTTATTTCCTGGATTTAAGGAAACTTCTCAAATTCTACCATTTTTTAGTAGTCTTTAAAATTCTATTCCCTGCACAAAGACTTTTATAGCTATTCCAGTTTATCACTTTCCTTACTATTAACTCTTATAGTCATTATGTTGACACCAGAAAATTTAGTATTGTGGAACTTAACAAGTTAAATTAGGACTAAATTACATTAGTTCCTTCTTTGTCAGGCCAAAAGCTCATCTTCTAGAAACATGGTTCTATAAATGCCCAGGACCATGAGTCTGACCCATATTCATCCACTGGGCAAATGGGCATGGTTGTGTGAGTTGAAGAGGGGTTATTTAGCTCTCCTAATTAAGAGGATGATACTAATCATCCTGTTCAGTGGTCTTAGGTCCAATTTGCCCTTAATATTTTAATATAAGCTGAGTATACACTCAAGAAAATGTGACAGCTGTAGCCTAGGTAAACCTGCACACTATGTCATCTGCCTTGACATTCCCTCTATCTGTACCTAATGGCCTAACATGCCTCAAACCAAAATCTCTTTGATCATCCTGGACCAGACTGTTCCTGCTGACAAATTAATTACTTCATTAATTTATTTATCATTCATTAAGCCTTCTGCTAAAATTAGGATACAGAGACTAATGATGAGTTTCACCTCAGAAATTGCAGAGTCTAGGGGGAAACAGGCACTTCAATAGGTAATTAGTAAAAGGAGTGGTAGAAATGAACACAGGAATTAAGAGGACATAGCGAAGGATCATCCAGCCCAGCCTAACATAGTGGGGGAGGTCAGAAGCAGACAACTCTTGAGGTGAGTCTTATATGGAAAAAAAGGTCTTGGTCATATAAAGTATGGTAGGATATGTGAAGGAATTTCCACACAGGGGATATGGCATGAGCAACATAGGACAGCAAGAAACAGTGTATATGTCTAGGGAGCACAAGGAAGTGACGTTTCTGAGCTTGAAGTACAAGGCTAGAAGAGGGAGAGGCAAACCTTAAGAGATAGGGACCAAATCAGATCATGGAGGATTTTGTTTGCCAAGGTAAGAAAAGCAGCCTGTCTTCTACAGTGTGGGGGGATCACTGAGTGATTTTAGACAACCATACTCTTGACTGATCACTTTGGCAGCTTTGTGGAGAATGGATTTGAGGGTGATATAACTGGAAAAATGGAAACATTTTAGGAAGTTTTATCAGTCTGGGTCTGGTCAGAAAAACTGCATTGTTAGAAATATTGTGGGAGTAAAGTGGTTTAATACAGGAATGAGGGATTCATAAATGTACAATGGTTGGATGAGAGAAGGTCAAGAAAGTTGTAGCTAGAAAGTCAGGGAATCAGCTATTGAGGATGTTAGCCTAATGCACAGAAATGGGTGGTTTTCAAATTTGTTGGTAAACTGTTGCAAGTGTCAGGGATTTTCTGGGAAATCTCCCACCAGATATCTTAACCTGCAGCAGCAAAGCGGTGCTTGTCAAGAAGTCTTAGAAGCCACTACAAGCCTCAGTCCACCTATGTGTTTGGCCCCTATGACCTTCAGGGGATAAGGACCTTCATTTCTGCTCTCCAAATCTTGCCCAAGTTCTTCTCATGACAAAGTCCAATACTGAGACGAGGATTCCTGGAAACCTGGTGCCTGGCATATCCTCTCCATTGCAAAAGAAAAGAGGCTGGTGCTGATGCAAAGGGGATAACTAACAGTCAACAGAGACATCATAGCCCTGGTTGAGGTGAAAGATGATAAGAGTCTGGACTAGAAGGTCATAGGCAAGTGATCAAAGGATAAATTCAATTAGATTCATAAAGTTAAACTCATAATTTCCTAATGTTAAATTATGATAATTTTGTGGGTCACAGGATGGAATGAGAAAGGGAGAGAGAGAGAGTCAAGTATCCCTCTCAGGTACTAGCTTGAGTTCCTGAATGGATGGTGGAAACACTGACTAAGATAGAGAATGGAAGTGACACTTATTTTAATATACAGTAATTTCAAAGGAGACTTGAAGAGGTTCATACCATATCCCCACCTCTAGAACTGCAGGATCTTCCAGAGTTGATAGGGTTCACTCACTTGATAAGATATCTGTAGTCAGGAGGTGAAAAACCTCCACAGGGAGAACTACAAAACACTGAGGGAAGAAATTGCAGAGGACACAAATGGATGGAAAAATGTCATGTTCATAGATCAGCAGAATCAACATTGTCAAAATGTACATACCACCCAAAGTGATCTACAGATTCAATTACAATCCCCATTCAAATACCAGCATCATTTTCTGCAGATCTAGGAAAAACAGTTATGTGGTTTGTATGGAACCAGAAAAGATCCTGAATAGCCAAAGCAACCTTAAGCAATAAAACAAATCGAGAGGCATCATTTTACCAAACTTCAACCTATACCATGAGGCTATAGTAACCAAAACAGCATGGTACTGGCACAAAAACAGCGATGTAGACATATGAATCAGAACAGAGAATCCAGATATAAAACCATCCTCTTATTGCCATCTGATCTTTGACAAAGCAGACAAAAACATATATGGGGAAAAGAATCCCTATTCAATAAATGGTGCTGGGAAAATTGGATAGCCACATCTTCTGTAGAGCCACAGAAGACTGAAACAGGATCTGTATCTCTCACCACTCACGAAAATTAATTTACGATGGATAACAGACTTAAACCTAAGGTATGAAACTGTAAGAACTCTAGAAGAAGAGGTTGGAAAATCTCTTATAGATATCGGCCTAGGCAAAGAATTATGAAGAAGACCCCAAAGGCAGCAACAACAGCAGCAACAAAACTAAATAAATGTGGCCTGATTAAATTTAAAAGCTTCTGCACAGCCAAGGAA
Source organism: Lemur catta (assembly GCF_020740605.2). Taxonomy (NCBI): domain Eukaryota; kingdom Metazoa; phylum Chordata; class Mammalia; order Primates; family Lemuridae; genus Lemur; species Lemur catta. The sequence continues at coordinate 47,692,733 of NC_059142.1, read as the reverse complement.
ACAATAGAGCAAATAGGCAACCTATACAATGAGAGAAAATATTTGCATGCTATACATCCGATAAAGGGCTTATAACTAGAATCTACAAAGAACTCAAGCAAATCAACAAGAAAACATCAGACTCTCCCTTCCTTCTTTATTCTTTTCTTTCAATTGTAGCTTTCTCTTATTCATTTGCTAACTTAGAGAAATAACTGGAATATATGAAATGCCAAGCTTGATAAGAGTATGAGTAGATCTGTGTAAAACTCTTCTGGGAGTGGTTGGGGGAGGGTTTTTACTACTGCCCTCCTTGGATCCCATTAAGAGATTGACACTCTGTACTGTGAAGTTTAGGTTCAGTCATAAACTGTAGCATTGGCAGTTAACATAATCTGTGTTATTAGAAAATGCATTTACGTCAAATTTACTTAAATCTTTCAGAATCAGAAACATTAAAAAAGAATATAATGGAAAGCTTGGAAAAGTAGAAGCATTGCAAGGTAAAAAGAAAAACTTCATTGTTTTGATGTTTTACTTTAAAAAAAATTTTATGACCTTAACATATAAATAATCATAGTAGAAAATCAGACAATGAATATAAAGAAAAAAATTTACAAACGTGTTTCTACTGTGAGGGATACTTACCAATATTATTGTTTTCTATGATAATATAAAATATTTTTTTTTAAAATGAGATTGCACTGTTCATATTGGTTTATAATATTCAACCTAACTTTGTCAAACTAAGGTTGAAATATCACTGGAATTGATTTTACTTTCATAGAACTTTTCAACATCTGTTTTGGGCTGTGGTTTGTCTTACATTTGATTCTTTGACAGTCTAATTCTGCATGTTTTCTGTCTTCAGAGAATCTCTCAAAATTTCTGGTATGCTAATGAATTCTTTGTTGTTTTCCAATGGAATTAATTTTTCAGATATTACCCTTTTATAAATTTTCAGATATCATCCTTTTGTATCCAGCTCTGCAAGCCTCAGTGAGACAATTTTTCTTTTTCTTTTCTTTTTTTGAGACAGAGTCTTGCTTTGTTGCCCGGGCTAGAGTGCAGTGGCGTCAGCCTAGCTCACAGCAACCTCAAACTCCTAGGCTCAAGCGATCCTCCTGCCTCCGCCTCCTGAGTAGCTGGGACTACAGGCATGCACCGCCACGCCTGGCTATTTTTTTCTATTTTTAGTGGAGATGGGGTCTCACTCTTGCTCAGGCTGGTCTTGAACTCCTGAGCGCAAGTGATCCTCCTGCCTCGGCCTCCCAGAGTGCTAGGATTACAAGCGTGAGCCACCGTGCCCAGCCTGAGACAACTTCTTAAGCCGCACTGCATTATTTTGCCTAGAAAACAACTAAACTATGTATTGTTTTTATCCCTGGTAGCCTTCAATTTATTCCTTAATACTAAATCGACATAATCTTTGAGATTCAAAGGATTTAGGGTAGGCAGGAAGGTAGAAATTTCTCCAAATTGATACTTTGTCTTCATAAATACATAACTTATACAATTAAATATATGATTTTGTAAAGAACATATTAAAATACCAATCACATGAAATACTAAGATACATTTTATTGTTCTAATTTTTTAAAGGTCCATTTAATTTGCATATAATCCAAAGTCTAATTTTCACATTTTATTCTAAAACAGGCATATTTCTTGACATATATGAAGGACAGGTCACTGCAATACTTGGGCATAGTGGAGCTGGTAAATCAACACTGCTAAACATTCTTAGTGGATTGTCTATTTCAACAGAAGGTGAGAAAATAATTTTACAAAGTAAGTTGGCTGAAAAAGGGGGTGGTAAATTGAAGTCTCTCAATCTGATTATGTAAAAGAAAAATGTTTCTCTAAATTAGGTTTTTACATAATTGAGTGATTTAGAATAGGAAATATTTATTCATAAATTCATGAGAATGTGTATAAATATATGTAAATTCATGAAAAAGTTTGTATCTCCATTCCACTATTATTTGAAATTTTGTATATACTTTGCATTCTTTGGACACAGATATTTATGTTAAGAATAATCTGAATTTCTCAATGTATTAATCATGCTATTAGAAAAATAAAATTTCTTCAATAATCAAGACAAGGTTTTCAGTAATATCTAAATACTATTATATATTATCACTCTGCATAGAATTATCACCTGATGTTAAATTCCTTTACGTTTCTATTTATAGGATCAGCCACTATTTACAATACCCAACTCTCTGAACTAACTGACATAGAAGAAATCAGAAAGAACATTGGATTTTGTCCTCAATTCAATTTTCAATTTGACTTTCTCACTGTGAGAGAAAACCTCAGGCTATTTGCTAACATAAAGGGGATTCAGCCAAAGGAAGTAGAACAAGAGGTAAATGAACATATTAACACTGATGCCTTTGGAACTAATTTACTTATTTTAAATTTGTATGATTTTAAGTGGCACAAGTGAAGTTTTATTACATAGATATATTGAGTAGTGGTGAAATCTGGGCTTTTAGTGTAACCATCACCTGAATAATGTATTGTACTCATTAAGTAATTTCTCATCCTCCTAAGTCTCCAATGTCTATTATTCTACACACTATGTCCATGTGTACAAATTATTTAGCTTCCACTTATAAGCGAGAACATGCGGTATTTGACTTTCTGTTTCTGAGTTGTTTCCCTTAAAATATTGGCCTCCAATTCCACCGTGTTGCTGCAAAAAACAGGATTTCATTCTTTTTTATAACCAAATAGTATTCCATTGTGTATATACACCACATTTTTTTATTCATTCATCTGTTGATGGACACTTAGGTTGATTCCAAATCTTTGCTATCATGAATTGTACTGCGATAAATATATGAGTGCAGGTATCTTTGGGGTATAATTATTTCTTTTCTTTTGGGTACATAACTAATAGTGGGTTTGCTGGATTGAATGGTAGTTCTATTTTTAGTTCTTTAAGACATCTCCATACTGTTTTCCATAAAGGTTGTACTAATTTACACTCTCATCAACAGCGCTTAAGTGTTCCTTTTTCCCTGCATCCTTACCAACAACCGTTATTGTTTGACTTTTTAATAATAGCCATTCTGACTGATGCAAGATGATGTCTCATTGTGGTTTTAATTTGCATTTCTCTTATGCTTAGTGATATTGAGCATTTTATATGCTTCTTGCTCATTTGTATGTCTTCTTTTAAAAAATTTATATTCCTATTCTATGCCAATTTTTTAATGGGATTATTTGCTTTCTAGTTGTTCAGTTGTTTGAGTTCCTTAAAAATTTTGGATTTCAGTCCCTTGTTGGATGTATAGTTTGCAAATATATTCTCCCATTCTGCAGGTTGTCTCTTCACTCTGTTGATTATTTCTTTTGCTGTGAAGAAACTTTCTAGTTTAATTAGATCTCATTTGTCTATTTTTGTTTTTTGTTGCTTGTAATTTTTAGGTCTTAGTCATGAAATTTTTTGCATAGACCAATGTCCAGAAGAGTTTTCCCTAGGTTTCTTCTAGTATTTTTATAGTTTTGGGTCATTTCAGTCTTTAATATATCTTGAGTTGATTTTTGTATATGGCAAGAGAGAAGGATACAGTTTCATTCTTGTGCGTATGGCTATCCAATTGTCCCAGCAGCATTTATTGAACAGAGTGTCTTTCTCTAGTGTATGTTTTTCTGCTTTGTCGAAGATCAATTGGTTGTAGTTACATGGTTTTGTTTTGGGGTTCTCTAGTGTGTTCCATTGAACTATGTGTCTACTTTTATGCCAGTATCATGCTGTTTTGGTTACTATTTGAAATCAGGTAATGTGATTCCTCTAGCCTTGTTCTTTTTTTTAGAATTGCCTTGGCTATTTGGGCCCTTTTTTGATTCCATATGAATTTAGGATTTTTTTTCTAATTTGGTGAAGAATAACATTGGCATTTTGATAGAGGTTGCATTGAATCTGTAGATTGCTTTGGGCAGTATAATCATTTTAATGATATTAATTCTTCTACTCCATGAGCATGTGATGTTTTTCCATTTGTTTGTGTCATTTATAATTTCTTTCATCAGTGTTTTATAGTTTTCTTTGTAGAGATCTTTAACCTCCTTGTTTAAATAGATGTCTAGATATTGTATTTCTTTTGTAGCTAAAGTAAATGGGATTGCATTCTTGATTGCTTAATTTACTTTTGACCATATTTTTGTTCAATTGTTACTTTACTCTTTTATAAATAAAGCTTAATCAATGAAGTTCTAGAATGAATTTCTCCTAATTGTTAGGCAGTAAAAACTGCTTAAAAATAAAATATTTTCCATTGTTAACATAGGGTTTTTTTTAATAGGTAAAAAGAATTATAATGGAATTAGACATGCAAAACATTCAAGATGTTATTGCTAAAAAATTAAGTGGTGGGCAAAAGAGAAAACTAACATTTGGGATTGCCATTTTAGGAGATCCGCAGGTGAGAGAAAATATATATTTTTAAGATTACTTTGGATTGAAGGGTATAAAACAGTTATTAAAGTTTAACCTATACTGTAATTACCAAATGTGAGAGAAAACTAACTTATAATAAAGGACCATGCGAACCTGTTAGGGATCCAGTGGAGGATTATGTTTGAATCTAGAAATCATATTGGTTTCCATGCTGCTTTTTGAAGAACCTCACTGTGAAGTGGAAGATGCTTTCCATACATTTTCTCCTCTGTAGGTTTTATTACTAGATGAACCAACTGCTGGATTGGATCCCTTTTCAAGGCACCGAGTTTGGAACCTCCTGAAAGAGTGTAAAATAGACCATGTTATCCTTATCAGTACCCAGTTCGTAGATGAAGCTGACATCTTGGCTGGTGATTCTTGGTTTCTTTATTTTAACTAGTTATTAAAGAATTACCATAAGAGATAGTCTTAGAGCCTGTTTTTAAAAGAAGGGAATCTTGTTTGCAATCCATTTGAGGGGCTATTATTCCAAAAATGCCTTTTGCCTCAGAGGAATTCTGATCTCCCAATGAATTCTTGGGCCCATACTTTATGTATCTTTTTGTCTAACTTTCTTCACTGTCTATATTAATAAGAAGTATATTTATAAAAATTTGAAACTCTTATATTTTCATACATCAAAAAATTTAGCTGAGAAAATTGTTTTTAAATTTATAATCATTTCTTGCCAACTTAGGAAGATCCTTTGTTCACAGAGCGAGGCATTGGGTGTGAAGATGCAAGACTGGAGAATTAGAGATAGAACAAAATATTTTTGCTCAGGAAATAATGGCAAGTGATGAAGAATAGTTTCAGTGAGCCAAGAGAGTAGGTAAAGGAAGAGTTGGGGAAAAAAAAAAAAAAAAAAGCCAGAAAGGAACTCAGTGAAAACGGAGAGTATTTTGCTGTGTAGTATGCAATGTAATACCCTTCTCAGTTCCTCTATGAATTCTTAGATAAAATAAGCTTTATTTCTTGTATCAGTTATCTTTTGCTTCAATACTGTGTAATAAAACTTCCCCAAAGTCAATGCCTTAAATCAATAAGCATTTATTTAGTGCATGAGTTGGAGAGTTGGTAATTTAGAATGGGCTCACGTGGGGCGATTTTCAGATCTCGACTGGGTTTACTCATATGTCTGGGGATCAAGTGGCCATTGACAATGGTGAGTTGGGTGACTTAGCCCCACTCTAGGTATATTTTTTCCTTAAACAGACTAGCCCAATTATATTCTCATGGCAGTATGTAGATAAGGGGAGAGATGAAGAATTGGGTCATCCTTGCAATGTTTTGTGGCATTGGATTAGCTGTGGGGGATGCAGTGAAGCTCTGAGTCCTGCTTCACAGTAGGCATGGGGGTTAGAAGTGATACTGCACCCAGGGGCTCAATGACCTCACAGTTGTATTCATATTGAAAAATTCATTCAGTGTATTGGTACCCAGAGTAGAGAATATACCATGTAAGGAATTACTCCTCTTATAATTTATTCTGTCTTCCTTTCTGCTCAGATAGGAAAGTGTTTCTGTTTAATGGGAAGTTGAAATGTGCAGGATCATCTTTGTTTCTGAAGCGAAAATGGGGTATTGGATATAATTTAAGGTAATGTATTCTGGGAGTAGTTATTTTAATATGGGGATATAAATAGGAGGGTGATATTTTATGTAATCCTTTAAAGATATGAGAAAGTCAACTTAATTTTTGGTGGAAATTGTTTTACAATAAACAGCACAAAATGTCTCCATCATTAACATCTTTGTTGCTTTTAAACATGTTAATTTTTAAAAGCTTTTATACCTTTCAATACAACATTTTTTAGCCAATATTTATATTGGGAAAAATTATTTTGTGTCCTCACCAAGCCATTCATTATTGTTTAAATTAAATTTAATTATTTTATGATTACATAATAGTTTGTACATGGATCATTGATCATTTTTAACAAAACAGTTTGCCCTAAAAGTCTGAAGTTGTATTCCAAATTTGCTTGATAGAATGGCAGAATATCACATGGGACATTTTGGAAAGCACTTAATATTCCCAAACAGGATCTGAAAATAGAAGCTGTTGACATTAAGAGAGACTATTTACTGCATAGAAAGCAACTATTTATTAAAAACCTTATTAATTTTCCAGTGATTCAGAAACGTTTCATATATTGTACATCCTACCTATCAGGATTGTTTTACATGTATACACCTGTATATATCTCACACACATACAATCATGATAGTTTGAGATATATATGTAGTTTTATACATATAAAACTTCCGTATATATACATAGTGAAATTTCACTATGCTTTAGTTACATTTTAGGAAATTGGATGTGGGTTTGATGTTGACTTGTACTATTTTTTTTCCCATTTAAAATAATGCAAAATAGGCTATGAAATGAAACTTTGAAATGGAATGTCTGATTTGCAGGAGCTGATTACTGGAGTTAAGCAGGATATGTTAGATACGTATACAAACAATTTAAACTGTCTTTTCATGATTGCTGGTGATAGAGAAGAATTCAAAAGACTTATGCTTCTTTTGAAATGTTAGTTTACACAGGAATGAAATGTGTGATACAGAGAGAATTACATCTCTTATTAAACAGCACATTCCTGATGCCAAGTTAACAGCAGAAAGTGAAGAAAAACTTGTGTATAGTTTGCCTTTGGAAAGAACAAACAAATTTCCAGGTAATTTACTTATGATCACATAAAATATAGCTAAGGGTCCATGATTATGCTGATTGCATTTTCTGTTGTTTTGAGTTTTAAAGCTTGTACAAATGAAAATATTTATTCTTAAGTACTCTGCCTCCCATTTCCAATATGATGACTTGTGTTACTAGAGACATAGTTTTAATGTTAGAGCAACTAAATTTCTGTGAATGTAGTTCACTGAGAAGCCCAGATTTGCTTTCTTTGTTAGCATTCAGTGAAGCTTTGAAATATCTTTCTTCTGTGAAAGCAGACTTTTAGTTTCTGTTAGAGATACAGATTAAATGTTATCTTTTAAAACACATGTAAGCAGTTCAATACAATCTTTGTAAAAATTACAATTTTAATTGTAAATGTATATGGCTAGTATAGAAAAGTTAGGAAATACAGAGAAGAAAATACAATTTACTCATACCTAATAAATGTTCAGATATACATACAGATACATCTTACACAAGCATACATATGTCCATAGTATACAAGAAATTTTAAAGTTTATGAAACAAAATGGAGATGTAAAATAATATAATTGATTTGAATGACAAGAGGATATCTTATGGAAAAGATTTTCTTGGATTATTGTGATGCTTTAGTAAGAAAATATTTGTAAACTTATCTATTTTAAGTAATATTTAGAAATTATTAATAGCATTTTAATGTACTCATTAGCAATTTTAATTTGTTACTATCTGCTTTTTAGATCTTTATAGTGACCTTGATAAGTGTTCTGACCAGGGCATAATGAATTATGGTGTTTCCATGACAACTCTGAAAGAAATATTCTTGAACCTAGAAGGCAAATCAACAATCGATGAACCAGGTATAAAATGTGTGTATAGCAGAAAATTTTAAAAACAGAGCTGGAACCCATTATACTAAGTGAAGTATCCAAAGAATGGAAAAACAAGCATCACATGTACTCACCAGAAAACTGGTTTCCCTGATTATCACCTAAATGTACATCAGGGAAGGATACCAATTGGATATCAGACTGGGATGGGGGTGGGGGGAGGGGATGGGTGTATGCCTACATGACGAGTGCGTTGCGCACCCTCTGGGGAATGGTCATGCTTGAAGGTGCAGACCCGGGGAGGTGGGGGGGGGGGAGGGGATGGAGGTATGACTACATGATGAGTGCCAGGCGCACTGTCTGGAGAATGAGAACGGACGCGCTTGGGACTCTGACTCGGGGGGATGGGCAGGACATGGACAATGTATATGACCTAAACTTATGTACCCCCATGATGAGCTGAAATTAAAAAAAAAAAAAAAAAGTCAAAAAATAAAAATAAAAATAAAAACAGAGAGAAAATGGCCATGTACTAATTCATATTTGAAGATTTCATGTGTATTTATGCTTAGGATATATATAGTAGTTACAAAATGGCATTGTTCACTTTTAAAAGTATTATAATTATTTTATATCTAACATAATCAGTCTTGGTTCTAGGCAAATTACTTTCTGTCAGCTGTCTACTTCTCATGTCAGTGACAGGCATATTTCTTTGCAATGACCACTTCTCTCTTATCATCAAAAGCTCTCTGCTCGTATCATGAATTCTGGATTTGTCTCTTACTTGCCATTGCTTATACAAATGTGCTCTTAATTAGTAAATACATTAATTCTAATTAATGCATTATTAACAGTTAATAAAATAAGATGTTATCTTCCCTTAGTTTACTTTGTAATAATAATAATTAGAAGAATTTAGGAGGATACTATGTGCCAGCCGTGTTCCTCAGTGCTTGGATTATAATGTTTTTAATTCCCATAATATAATAATTACATGCTGTAGGTGTTAAACTGATATTTGGAGAAGTTGAGTGATTAGCTAAAACTGTACAACTAATGTGTGGTATAAGTGGGACTCAAACAGTCAACCTTTCCATGGACTTTCCATTGTTTAAAAGCACAGTGTCTTGAACTAGGGACAGGGATGTCAATCATCAGTGATAAACTAATCCTCTGAGGGAGATTCCAGCTGACAGAAGAGACCTTTTAGAAACTCAGCTGCATAAATTTATCCTTGTGCTTTTGCATAAAACTTGCTCTGCAAAAATATCATTTAGTGAAGAGCTGCTGCTATTGGTATAAAAGAATAAATGCTTTTCAGGAAGCCTCAATAATCTTCAAAAATTACTCACTTATTGGAATTGAATTCATTATATTTGTTTGAAGGAAAGATTTTGAATATAAAGAGTTTGATTATAAATATGAGTAGCTTAATTTGTTAGAAGTGTTGTCTCAAATATCCTAACATCATTTTCAAAGCTTCTGAAGAGAAAGTGCAAATAACATAGTTTGTTATAATGGTTTCTTACATGGTTGTAGATTTTGGCATTGGGAAACAAGAGAAAATAAATCTGACAAGAGATACTGGAAGTGAGTCTGAATTGCAACAGGCTCTTTGTTCTTTTCCTGAAATGAGAAATGCTGTCAGGAACAGAACTCTCTGGAGAAGACAGGTCTGTGCCATAGCAAGGCTTCGCTTCTTGAAGTTAAGACATGAGAGGAAAACTCTTTTGTCCTTGTGAGTATCAGACTACTTTAAATCTCTTTAGTCAATATACAAAAAAAGGGTCATATGTTAAGAAAGTAAGTCTATTAATTTATTCATTTCTTTAACATATTTTTGAGCTATCTTACTATAGTGAACAAAACTGACAAGGCCTTTAAACTTATTATCTTGTGGGGGAGAAAAGCACCAATTAAATAATCATCTCATCAATATATAATGGGTTAATTAGGTCTTTATTAAAGCCTGCTATGTATTAAGCATTGTTCTAAGAAAAAAGGCACAGATCCCTGCCCTTCTGATGTTTACCTCTGGTTGGGGGTAAAAGGTAAAAATAATTAATATAAAACTAAATAAATTATATGGCAGGCTATTAAAATGGAGTAGAAAGGAATTGGGGGATGGAGGGAGTTGCGGTGTATTACATTTCTAAACAGGTTGGTTAGTGTTGCTCTCATGGAAATGGTCACATTTGAGCCAAGATTAGAAAATATGAGGGGATTAGAAAATAAAGGGAGAATAACAGTTTAGAACAGAAAGTATCCATTGGATTTAGCAGGAAGGAAGTCATTAAAAGTTTTATCAAGAGGAGATATGATAGTAGATAACTCTTTTACTGGTGCTGGTTTATGGAGGGAAGTAGAAAGAATGGAAGCTGAAAGGGGATGTGAAGTCAGGAGGAAAGTTCATTTTATAATGAATGTGAGATACTAGAACATTCTTCAGTGATGATGGTAATGAACCACTAGAATGAAATTAATTAAAAATGAAGGACAGTGAACTAATTGAGTAAAGTCTTAAGGAGGGTAGAGAGGATTGGATTCAGAGCAATATTGAAAAGGACTGACTTTTGATAGGAGTAAAGACCTCTCATCTATTAATATTTCAAAAGAAGGAAAGAGTAAGATTTGGCGAGGTGTGATGGCTTATGCCTGTAATCTTAGCATTTTCAGAGGCTGAGACAAGAGGATTGCTTGAGGCCAGGTGTTTGAGACCAGCCTGGGCAATACAGCAAGACCCCATCTCTATATAAAATAAAAATTAGCCAGGCATGCATACCTGTAGTCCCAGCTACTCTGGAGGCTGAGGTAGGAAGATCACTCAAGCCCCAAAGTTTGAGGCTGCAGTGAGCTACTATGATTGTGCCACTGCACTCCAGCCTAAGTGACAGAACAAGGCACTATCTCTTAAGAATAAAAAAAGTTAAAATAAAAGAGGATGAGTAACTCATGAATCTTTTCATTTGGTGGCAATAAAATGAAGGAGTTTCTATCCAATGGACTCCATTTTTTTTTCCTGTGAAATATGAGGCTGATAGGGAGAAAGAGTCTGAGTTCTGATGAGAAAGTAGTCATTGCAAAGAGTAGACTCACGTGCTTATTAGAGAAGCAGAAAAATTGCTTGGAAGTATTTCACTTGCAGTTTGAGTTGATAGCATGAGTTCTAGGATCTAAAAATAGTGTATTAAATATTATATTTAGTTTCACTAAAATTAAAACTACCCAGGCAAGCAATTTGGGCCCCTGGTATCCTATAAAACCATATCTCATGTTGTTTTATTAAGCCAGCATGCCCACAGAGGAAGGCTCCTGGATCCCACCTTTTCTCTTGATGCTCTGTTACCCTTGAACACCTTGCAATGTGATACAAATTATGCAAAATGTTGAGCCCATTTTCAGATTAATCTCACTGTATATTTCATTTTATCTAACTAAACACCATACATGTATATTGACTTTCCCTAGTTAGCATTTATGTAACACGTTTGTGACTTAAATATTCAGAGGAAAATTTTTTCAGACTTACGTTTTAATTTTCTTTTACTTAGATCACTTATCTTTGGAGTTGCTTTTATCCCTGGTATTATACAGAAGGTAATGTATGGAGTAGGTCATCATACTCTTCGTTGGGAGCTTTCACCCAGTATGTATTTCCTGTCTCTGGAACAACTCCCAAAGCCTTCTCTTACCAGCCTATTAATTATTAATAATACAGGTGAGAAATAGGGCTTAAATTTAGTGTTAATTTTTATCGTCAAAGATCATCATCACGGATCTTTAGAAAGCACAAACCTGAGAGAAAATGGGGAAAAATGATATGTGTCCAGCTTGCTTCACTTTCAAATTAAGTAAATTAATGGGTTTGTTTTCAAAGAAAATAATGAACACAATGACAAATGTCAAGTTCACTTAATTTTATGAACATGTTTTGAATGGGTCACTAGTACTGTAAATATCATTGCAAGGTTACTGAGCTATATAGAGCAGGTTAGGATTGATTTGCATCACTGGAACGAACCTGGGTCATGAGGTGCATTTTGTATGAATTATTTATTATTACAAATATTACAGGGTTCTGGCAAAGTTTTTCAAAGTCACTAATAAAAAGTTTTATTCCTGTGAGAATCACAATCTTAATTCTCAGGAATAAACTCTCTTTAACCTTATGAGAACTAGAAGATAAATGAATATATTTTTTAAGGAGTTTGTTGTTACACTGAAGTTGGTGGACTGGATTTCAATGTCCTAGCGTCAGAACGAATATCGTTACACTCCTAAAGAGTGAGGCTGTTTACCATGCTCTTCTGGGTTTTCCTTAACATTGTTAGAAATCATTATTATTTTAAAGCTTTGACTTTTATTTCCTTGTTTTTTTATTTCTTATTGCCTTCTTCTGTTAACTCCCATAGGATCAAATATTGAAGACCTCATACATTCACTGATGCATCAGGATATAGTTTTGGAAATAGATGACTTTAGCAATAGAAATGGCTCAGACGATCCTTCGTACAATGGAGCCATCATAGTGTCTGGTGACCAGAAGGTGTGTTTGCCTCCATGCACTGTTTTATCATGAATTTTTTTTTGCCACATTCTAATACTTTGAACTATAGAAAGGCTACTCAACCATTCAGGGTCATTTTTTGTTAGTGATTTGTTTGTTATAAAAGCAAAATATGTTTAATAGAAAAACTCAAACATTACTAGAGTATATAATATGAAGGTAAAATTCTCCCCATAATTTCCTTCCTTCATTTTTCCATATTGTATTACTTCTCATAGTTTGGTAAATGTCTTCTATACTCTTTTCCTTTATAAAAACACAAACTTACTGTATATAAAATGATATAATATTTGAATACTTAAAAATATATTTTCTAAACTGGAATAATAGTAGAGGTGTCCTGCAACATTCTCTGTCACGTAAAATGTCAATCTTTGACATCTTTCCATGTTAGTGAATGTTAATTCATTTTATTTACAAAACAAGTCACTTGAATTACAAAAGTAATTTATTCTTGTGCCAATTCAAAAAAGACAGAAGTGTCAAAGAAAAATTAATAGTCTCCTTCGCACCCTAATTCTACTCTGGTAATATACAGAATGTACAATAAATATATTTACTGTAAGAATTTAGAACTTATATTTGTGTACTTTTTTTTAAAGGATTACAGCTTTTCAGTTGCATGTAATACCAAGAAAATGAATTGTTTTCCTGTTCTTATGGGAATTGTTAGCAATGCCCTTCTTGGACTTTTTAACTTTACGGACCTTATTCAAACAGAGAGAAATGTGTTTCCTGATGTGAGTATAATACTGACTTACATAAGAGGCAGTATGGCAGAGGGATAATGGCCGAGGGTTCTAGAGCCACCACCTGAGTTCGAATCTTGTATCTGCCATTTAGAAAGTTTCTTAGCTACTCCTTGCCTTTGTGTCTTCATCTATAAAATGGGGAATATGATAGTACCTAGTTTATTGAATTAATGTGAAGATTAAATGAATTTACTGAGCACCTGAAATACAACCTGGCATATAATTTTTCATTCATTCAACAAATAATGTCCTGATACACCTGTGTCCTGATACTCCTAGGTGCTGTGGATACTATGTAAATAGAATAGACAAAAATCCCACCACTGTGAAGCTTACATTCTTATTAGGGGGAGAGTAAACATTCAAGACATGTTATCTATTACTTATTCTTTTTTTTTATTTCAAAATATTAAGAGGGTACTAATGTTTTAGGTTACATGGATCGCTTTTGTAATACTTGAGTCCCAGCTAAAGGTGAGCGAGCCCATCACTCAAATAGTGTTCATAGTACCAATTTAATAGCGAGTACAGGTAGTGTTTGTTTTTCCATTATTGAGATGCTTCACATAGGATAATGGTCTCCATTTCATCCAGATTGTTGCAAAAAGTATTAATTCATCTTTTTTTATGGCTGTTTAGTATGTATGGTATGCATATACCACATTTTATTAATCTACTCATGTATTGATGAGCACTTGGGTTGATTCCATATCTTTGCAATTGTGAATTGTGCTGGAATAAATATTTGAATGTGGGTGTCTTTTTCCTGAGAAGCTTTTTTTTTCCTTTGGGTAAATACCCGATAATGGGATTGCTGGATGGAGTGGTAGGTCTACTTTTAGTTCCTTGAGAAATCTCTGTACTGTTTTCCGTAGAGATTGTACTAATTTCCAGTCCCATCAACAGTGTATAAGCATTCCTTTCTCTCTGCATCCATGCCAGTATCCATTGTTTTTGGACTTTTTAATAAATGCCATTCTAACTGGGCTAAGGTGGTATCTCATTGTGGTTTTGATTTGCATCTCCCTAATGACTAGTGACATTGAGCATTTTTTCATGTTTACTGGCCATTTGTCTTTCTTCTTTTGAGAAGCTTCTATTCATGTCTTTTGCCCACTTTTTAATAGGGTTGTCTGTTCTTATCTCACTGATTTGCTTGAGTTCTTTGTAAATTCTGGTTATTAGTCCTTTATTGGATATGTAGCTTGCAAATATTTTCTCTCACTCTGTAGGTTGTCTGTTTACTCTGTTGATTATTTCTTTAGCTGTGCAGAGGTTTTTTAGTTTAATCAAATCCTATTTAATAATTTTGTTATTGCCATGATTGCCCTTGGGGTCTTAGTCATAAATTCTTTGCATAGGCCGATATCTAAAAGAGTTTTTCCTACATTTTTCTCTAGAATTCTTATGGTTTCATGCCTAAGATCTAAGTCTTTTATCCATCTTGAATTAATTTTTGTGAGGGGTGAAAAGTAGGGGTCGTGTTTCATTCTTCTGCATGTGGCTATCCAATTCTCCCAGCACCATTTATTGAGTAGGGCTTCTTTTCCCCAGTGCACATTGTTGTCTGCTTTGTCAAAGATCAGTTGATCGTATGTAGACGGTTTTATATCTGGATTTTCTGTTCTGTTCCATTGGTCTATGTTTCTATTTTTGTACCCATATGATGTTTTACTTACTATAGCCTTGTAGGATAGTTTGAAGTCTGGTAATGTGATTCTTCCTGAGTTGTTGTTTTTGCTTAAGATTGCTTTGGCTATTCAGACTTTTTTCTGGTTCCAAACAAGGTGTAGAATTATTTTTTCTAGATTTGTGAAGTATGACTTTGGAATTAGATGGGGATTGCATTGAATTTGTAAATCAATTTGGGTAGTATGGACATTTTAACAATGTTGATTCTACCTATTCATGAGCATGATATGTTTATCCATTTGTTTGTATCCTATGTAATTTCTTTCCTTAGAGTTTAATAGTTCTCCTTGTAGAGATCTTTCAATTCCTTGGTTAAGTATATTACTAAGTATTTTATTTTCTTTGTAGCTATTGTGAATGGTATTGAGTCTTTGTTTTAATTTTTGTCTTGACTGTTGTTAGTATATAGAAATGCTACTGATTTATGTAGACTGATTTTGTGTCCTGAGACTGTGCTAAATTTATTTATCAATTCCAGGAGACTCTTGATGTAATCTTTGGGGTTTTCTAGATATAAGATCATATCATCAGCAAAGAGTGATAGTTTGACCTTGTTTCCTGATTTGGATACCCTTAATATTATTCTCTTGCCTGTTGCTCTGGCCAGGACTTCTAGCACTATGTTGAATAGAAGTGGTGACAATGGGCATCCTTATCTTGTTCCAGTTCTTAGGGGGAATGTTTTCAATTTTTCCCCATTCAGTATGATGCTGGCTGTGGCTTGTTATATATGGCTTTTATAATTCTGAGTTATGTTCCTTCTATGTCTAGTTTGTTGAGGGTTTCTATCATGATAGGGTGCTGAATTTTGTCATGTGCTTTTTCTGCATCTATTGAGATGATCATATGGTCTTTGTTTTTCCTTTTGTTTATGTGGTGAATCATATTTATTGATTTATGTATGTTGAACCATCGTTGCATCCCTAGGATGAAGCCCACTTGGTCCTGGTGGATTATTTTTTAGATGTGCTGTTGAATTTGGTTTGCTAGTATTTAATTGAGGATTTTTGCATCCATATTCATAAGGAATATTGGTCTGTATTTTTTTTTTTGTTGTTCTGTCTTTTCCTGACTTTGGTATTAAGGTGATACTGGCTTTGTAGAATGAGTTGGGGAGGATTCCCTCCTCAATGTTATGGAATAATTTCTGTATTATGGGTACCAGGTGTTCTTTGTAGATCTGATAGAATTTGGCTGTGAGTCCATCTGGCCCAGGGCTTTTCTGGGGGGGAGGTTGTCTATTATTATTATTTTGATCTCACTTTTTGTTATTGGTCTGTGCAGGAGTTCTATTTCTTCCTGATTAAGTCTTGGGAGGTTGTTTATTTCCAGGAACCTGTCCATTTCCTCCATGTTTTCTATCATAATATTCATGGATGATGTTTTGTATCTCTGCAGTATCAGTTGTAATGTCACCATTTTAATTTCTGATTGAGCTTATTTGGGTCCTTTCTCTTCTTTTGTCTGTTAGTGTAGCCATAGGCTGGTTGATTTTTTTTTATCTTTTTAAAGAACCAATTTTTTGTTTCATTAATTCTGTGGATTTTCTTTTCTTTTTTTTTTTTTTTGGTTGTGCAGTTCATTTAGTTCTTTAGTCCTGCTCTGAGATTTGTTATTTATTTTCTTCTGCTGGCTTTGGGTTGGTTTGTTCTTTCTTTTCTAGTTCCTTGAGGTGTGACATTAAGTTGTTAATTTGTGATCTTTCTGTCTTTTTTTTTTTTTCCTTTTTTTTTTTTTTATTTCAGCTCTTCATGGGGGTACAAAAGCTCAGGTTATATACATTGTCCATGTCCCGTCCATCGCCCTGAGTCAGAGCCTCAGGTGTGTCCATTCTCCAGACAGTGCGCCTGGCACTCACCATATAGTCATACCTCCATCCCCTCCCCCCAACCCCCACCTCCCCGAGTCAGCACCTTCAAGCATGACCATTCCCCAGACGGTGCAAAACGCACTCATCATGTAGGCATACACCATCCCCTCCCCCCACCCCCCGTCTCAGTCTGATATCCAGTTGGTATCCTTCCCCAATGTGCATTTAGGTGATCTTTCTGTCATTTTGACGTAGACATTTAAGGCTATGAATTTCCCCCTGAGGAATGCTTTTGCTATGTCCCATAGATTTTGATAGCTTGTGTCCCCTTTGTTGTTCAGTTCAAAGAATCTTTTGATTTCCATCTTAATTTCTTCATTGATCTTCCACTGCCTATATTCAAACTCTGCCCAATAATGACTTTCATTGGTTAGCTCTAATCTTCTGTGTGCTCGGACCTGTTGATCCTCCTACCATGTCTTCATATTCAAGTGCTAGTCAAGGGCCCAAAGGCCAAAAAAGGAGTCTGGACAAGGATACAAGAAGAAGAAATGACAAAAGAAAAACTCACGTGAATTTTAAAGAATAGTCGGGTTTTTTTAATGGCAGATTAAAAGAAGTGTAAAAAAGAGGAATGCATCCAAGATAACATTGTTTTCTAGCTTAGGAAATTGAACCAGTCATAATGCTACTGATAGAAAAGGGGAAGTTGAAAAGGGAAGTTTATTTGGAGGAGATGCCAGTATTAGTTTTGTACTTAGTACATTAAGTGAAACAGAGAGTACATCCCAGTAGATACTTTCTGTAGAATATTTTAAAAGTAAGGGGAGAGTACAGAGTAGATGAGATGATACACACTCTGAGAGTCATCAGGATGCAGTTGAGGACATCTGGAAAAGAGTTGGGTGAGCAAAGAAGATCAGGAATTCAAGTGAGAAAATTAAGTACCTGCGAGTGGAAAGCACAGATGAGGGAAAATTTGCCTACTTATGTGGACCCTATGAAAATGAGAGAGAGAATAACAGACCAATAACATCAGCCCATCCAATGTCAGGCAACAGGATCAACCATGTGGCTAACAGCCCTTCCCCAGGGGTGAGACTAGGAAGCCAGGAGTATGGAGACCCAGATGTTACCCTTCCCTTACACTGAGGATTGTGCATTTGTTTAGCCCCTGTTATCTGTTCTCACATTTTTACTGATACTTTTAGAATATCTTTCCCACTGTTTCTTTTCTGCCCTCTCCCCTCTGCCCACATTCACAAAAAAAAAAAGGTTATCTTTTCTTCATTCCTTTTCTTTAGTCCATTCTTATAATAGTAATAAATCACCCTGTCTTGAAAACAACTTAGATTTATAGAAAGACCCCTCAATGTCTTAAATATTGTTTAATTTAAACGTTTATAGAAGTCAAATTATTTAGGCAGGAAAGATTTGCTCTCCTCTAATTATATCTTGAAGGTAGGTAGGTATAATGCCTAAACATAAGTGCAGATTCAGAACAATTACTATTAGAGATTTAGAGGCTATTATTTATAATTTATCATCTTGGATATAGGGAACAGGAACAAATGACAACTTAGCTCAGTACTTCAGAGAACTGTGATTGTAGCTCCAAAAAGTCTGTGTCTTCGTTTAACAATTATCAGATGCAAATGTGAAAGAGAAAGTGCTCATGCCCTCTAAGTCCCCCTTACCTGCAGTTCAAAAATATTAGATGGAAAATTCCAGAAATAATTAATAAGTTTTAAACTGCATGCCATTCTGAATAGCGTGATGAAATGTTGCCCTGTCCTGCTTCATCTTACCCAAGACATGAATTATCCCTTTGTTCAGCATGTCTCCACTATATACACTACTCACCTGTTAGTCACTTAGTAGCTGTCTTGGTTATCAGATCAAAAAAACATAGTACAGGGTTCCTTACTATCCACAGTTCTAGGCATCCACTGAGAATCTTGGAATGTATCCCTCCTCCCTCCTGGATAAGGGGAGACTACTGAATATGCATATAAAATTAATATTTTGAATTTCTTTTGATATTATGCTATTCCTAGGAGTGGACCTTGCCATTAAGGGTAACAAAACATCTGTGCTTCTCTCTTTGCTTCTGAAATCTTGGGTGCTCTTCCACTCTGAGTTTTTCACTATTTCCCCAAAATATATCTTATAATTGTGTTTGTGTGATTTATAACAATTTCAGTAGCTTACAGATGTGTTTTGAACTTTCAGGATGACATAATGCTGGGAAATGGTTTTGTAAGTGGGTCCATACTTTTGTTGATGGTGGCAAACTGCATTTTTCCTTATATTGGCATGAGCAGCATGAGTGATTATAAGGTAAGAGGGAGAGAGAGAGAGAGAGAGAGAGAGAGAGAGAGATTGGAGAGATTGCGATTGATTTTATCTGACTTTAGTAATTGGATTTGTATTATTTTATACACACAGGACTCTTCTTCAATAAGAATACACACATATTACTTTATTCTGATTTCATTATGGATTCTAGTAAATGCACAATTTCAAAGAGGGCAGAAAGTTAATGACTCAACATAGTAAAATTACCTCAGCTTTAAAGGGAATCATCCTTTTTCATTCATGCAGTTATTTTACAATTCCAAAGGGAATTTGGATTTTTAACTAAGCATGAAATGTAAGACATACAACAATTCCAAACTTTTAACTATGCTTCTATAAACCAGGCTTTAAAAAATATGGTGCCATTATTTTCATTTATCTAAACCAAAGGGTGCATGAACTTTTCAAATAGCTCAGACTTTCCTATTGAACCAATGACTACACGTTCCCATTTGGGATGCCAGATACTTAGGAGGATGTTTTTTGTGCTTATAGTCACAAAAATGCTATATTCTTTCGGATAATATTAATGTTTTAGCTGTTTGGTTTCCCTAAACCTGGGCTAGAAAGTTAATGAAGCTCAGGTTCATTATATAGAATAACAGACTAAAAAAATCTGGCTTCACCCCTATCCTAGTTGATATCTTGAACAGTTACATACTATTTCTAAAATTTATTAAAAATTAAAATTTTTGGTAACTACAATACCTTTTCAACTTAAGATCCCACCCCCTGCTGTGTCCCTTCTATTTCTTTATCAGAAAAAAGCTCAATTCCCGTTGTGGATTTCAGGCCTCTGTCCTTCAGCATACTGGTGTGGACAGGCTCTGGTGGACATTTCATTATACTGCTTGATTCTCCTTTCAATACATTTAGTTTCCTACTTCATATTTCTGGGATTCAAATTTCCATGGAAACTCACAATTGTTGCGGTAAGTGATCACTTTTCTCCCCAGGCCAAATATAGTAATAGAATCAAAATGAAAATTCATTTTCGTGAACATTTTATCATTAACAAAAGGCATATGCAAAAAAATTAGAAAATGGCCTTAGGAAGTTTTATGACCTGATTCTGTCCCCTCCTCTGCCCCTATGTATGGTATACCATCTCTAATCTTGTTATTGACTCTTATTCTTTGCAGGTAGTGTGCCTAGTTGGGTGTGCAGCTTCTCTTATATTCCTCACATATGTGCTTTCATTCATCTTTTGCAAGGGGAGAAAAAATAAAGGCTTTTGGTCTTTTGGCTTCTTTATTGTGAGTATCTATCTATCTATATCTATACGTATGCATGTACATTTATATTAAATTTTCTTAAAGCTCATTTTGAAAAATGCAAAGTTAAGCATAAATACTTTCCTTAGAATAAAATGGAGGTTTAAAAAATATTTTGTTTTTGTACTTCTACTAATTATTGGACCATGTTTATGGTTTCAGATATTTTTTGTTTATTTTATTTCTTCTATTTCCCATTTGTTCTTTGAGGTTTCTCTTTTACAACACTGTTTTTTTGGAAAGAAGAAAATAATCTATAGAAATCATGGCATGCCACAACTGAAAGACTAGATTGTTTGGGACAGTCCCCTCATTTCACAGAGTGGAAAAACTGAAAAAAATCAGACTTGAACCAAGGTCTCTCAACTCAGTGAGGTCTTTCTCCTAAATAATTCTCCTTATTGAATAAACCAGCAAGCAACAAGCACAAGATGTGACTATATAGACTAATAACATAAACAAACAAGGAACAGTTTTATTAATAAAGTAACTTATTTATTACTTCAGGCATACTCTACTGCATCTACTTCCCTATCCTAGTTGATATCTCGAGCAGTTACCGTAGCTTTATGATCATTTCTGATATTAAGACAGTCTCATTTTGTTAATTAAGATTCACTTTAATAACTAAAAAAAAAAAAGGCCAGTGAAGTCCAAATTATAACTTCCATCTCATAAGCAATATCAAACTCTGTCTCCAGTTTCATTTCCAGTAGGCCATTAGTTTGGGGATCAGTGGTGAGAAAGGGAACAAGGTCTCCACTTTGACTTTTTTTCTTTCTTCTGGATTTCTCTTCCTCTTTCAGTGTTATGGGGACAGAGTGGAGGGATTAGGGTAAAGGAACCAAAGTTTCACTTCTCTGGGGCAGTTATAATTACTTTGGCTGGCCTTTGTGAGTAGTATTCAAAAGTTGGATTCAGTGTGGACAAGAATATCACAAATGCAACCAGTTGGAGTATTCAATATGCCAGTAGAAATCATTAAGGCTACTAAATTGCTTCCTAGCCTCTAAATCTCAGCCTTAAGATACCTACTTATATAATTCCTTGACCAGTTTTATCAAAGTTGTGCTATGATGGTCAAATGTTATAACAAGGTAATGTCTCCTTAACTATTGGAATTAGTCTTCAATCTTTATGGGTTTTTTTTTTCTCATGCATCCCATTATAAAGGTAGATTTATCAGTTTCACCTTTTAATTTAATCAAATTTTGGCATATATATATATATTTTTGAGGCCTCATAAATGGAATACTTTATATATTTTGAGACTGATTTATTTGGTACGTTCAAGTCTGGATTCATTACATAGCAACAATATTCTCATAATGGTTTCGGTCATAAAGTCAGATGTGTCTGATATTAATATAGGTATACCATATTTCTTTTGTTAAATATTTGCCTGATCTTTTTTTTTTTGCCATGTGTTTACTTTCAACCTTTCAGTGTCCTTATGGTTTAATGTGTGTTTCTTATAAAACGAATATTAGTTAGATTTTATTTGTTGTCTTTTAATTCAATCTGATAATCTCTGCTTTTAATTTAATGAATTAATTGTGATTGCTGATGTGCTTGAAGTTTTTTACACTATTTGTTTTACTTTTTGCTTTATATATATGATATGCTTATGTGATTTCTCCTTTCTTGCGTTTTTTCGTTTGCATTTGTTTGTTTTCTTTCATTCCACATTTTACACTCTTCTGATTTGAAAGTCATGAACTGTATTTTATTCCTTTGGTGGTTATCCTTTGTATTAGTTTTCTAGGACTGCCATAATAAAGTACCACAAACTGGGTAATTTAAACAACAGAAATTTATTTTCTCACAATTCCAGAGGCTGAAAATCCAAGGTCAAGTTGTTTCCAGGGTTGATTTCTTCTGAGGCCTCTCTTCTTGTTTTGTAGATGGCCATATCTTCTCCCAGCATCTTTGCACGGTCTTCCCTCTGTGTGTGTCTGTGTGTGTCTTTGTCCTAATCTCCTCTTCTTACAAGGACAGTAGTCATGTTGGGTTTGGGACTACCCCAATGACATAATTTAACCTAAATTTCCCATTTAAAGACTCTATTTTTAAATACAGTCACATTCTGAGGTACTGGGGATTGGAATTTAAACATATAAATTTTGTAAGTACACAATTCAGCCCATAACAGCCCTGAAACATTTTTTTACATGCTAATCTTAACAAAGCCTAAACATAATATGGTAATTACTTCCAACACTATATTTTGGAGACTTTGTTATTAATAATTGCTTACCCTGCTTATATGCTGTTCTCTAGTGTTTTGGTTCTCTCTTTTTAATCTTCAAAATAAACATTATTATTTTAAGAACTTAAAAGATTTGCATATGTTTTAAATCAATATGTTTGTTCACTACTCACACTCGGAGCTTAGTCGTTTTTTTTCCCCTCCCTTTTGAGGTCATTTTTTTTTTGCTGCCTAAAATGCATCATTTATATATTCTTTTTAAAATGTCAATTAGCTATAAACTCTTATAATTTTTTTATTATCTTTTCCCACTCTCATTCTTAAAATATAATTTTGCTACAGTGCATTCATTGGTTGACAATTGTGATCTCTTATCACTTTGAAAATTTATTCTCATTGCTTACATTTTTGCTGTTCAGATATCTGCTGTCAGTCTTATTGGCCTCCTTTGTAGAGGATCTGTGTTTGACTACTTTAACTATCTTGGACTTCAGTGTTTTTAATTTTGTTACAACATTTCTAGGTGTGGATTTCTTTTTTTCATATAAATTGTGCTACTTAGAATTCATTTCTGTCATCAATTCAAGAAAATCCTCAGCCAATACCTTTTCAAATATTGCCTCTCTATAGAATCTGGAATTCTACTGAGATGGTGGTAGCTATTCTCATTCTATTTTCTACATCTGTTAACATTTTGTTCAAATTTTTCATGTCTTTGTCTTTGCTGTATTCTGAGTAAAACTTCAAACTTTTCTTCCAATTTGCTTTTTTAAAAATTCTTCTGTGTCTAAATTATCTTTACTCATTGACTAATTACTTAAAATTTCAATTTTGGTTTTCAAAACCCTATTTGGTTCTATTTCAAATATGCCTACTTGGTTTTCATAGTCTTTTGTTACTTGCTCATGTTCTACAGTTCACATTTGATTTCTTTAAACATTTCATTGAAAACAATATTTCTATTTGTTATTGATAATTCTGATGTCAAAAATCTTCAGGTGGCTTTAATCTGTTGGAGGTTTTTTTTCCTCTTTCTTTATTCACACTGATTGTAGCTTATTTATTGCCTTGTATGTTTAATAATTCTTTGGGGGGAGCTCATATTTGGTTGACCTCAAAGTATAGAACCCCCAAGACCCTATATATTGGGGATGTTTTCACTCCCAAGAGATTTTCAATTACATCTGCAAAAAGCGTAATGTAGAATCCACCTAATATTGTAAACCATCTTAGAGTATCATGCCTTAATACGAGATTTGCAAGGAACTCCCATAAAGCAGGTTTCATTTTATTTTCTTGAAGGTATTTACTTACTATTGAAGGTATTACTATTTTCTTAAAGAGAACCCAAATCTTAGCTTCCTGATTCATGGGCCGGAAAGGGTATTTGTGTCCAGGCTACTCAGATTTAGTTTTTGCCTAATGGTTCAAGTCAGGTTTCAGGTTTTGTTTCTGTCATTGAGGAATTCCCTCACTTTTTTCTTGAAGCTAACAGTGCATTTGAGGGACATTTGTTCTAACCTACCAAAATTTAATTGTACAATGTAGGAATGGTTCTTTGGGATATCTGTTCTACCATATCTCTACATAGTGATGTCCACAACTAACTTTGAAAATTTTAGTTCTATAAACCAGTGAATGTAGAATCCAGTTTATAGCAGATGCAAGAGTAAATATAGAATGGGGAAGTAGAAATAGGAAGTGTTTACTCCTTAACATGCATTGTTGTTGCTATCATTGCTTGTCAGAAGGAATGGTTAATGGAAGATTCTTTTTATTTTTTTAATGAGTGAGACAAGATAGATGGGGTAGTGTTACTATATCTTACTAGATGATAAAAATAAATGGAATAAAGACAAAAGAAATAGGATGGTCAAAGATAAATTCTTTAGTTGCATTGTTAAATTTAAAGAATCTAACTTTTTTTCTATAAAACTGAAGATATATGACTATATTTTTTCAAGCAATACCTTTTATAATTATAAAAGCTATGGCCAGTAAATCTTTGAGGAGATTCTGAGATACATACAAGGTTAATAAAATAAACTGATGAAACCCTGAGATTATTTCAGTTTATATTCCCTTCAGAAAATTTTTCCTTCAAAACATTTTTTTGTGCTTGTGGAGGATACAAGTTTAAGTGATTTTATATGCTTTTTAAACATGTGTATATTTAAATATCCACTTGTTCACATTATTATTTCACTGCTTTGTAATGCTATCTTTGTTGTAAATCAAGACTTTTTCTGGCCTTTCTGTTCTCTTCCATTGATCTATTTGTCTATTCCCACATCAATACATACTGTCTCAATTATGGTAGCTTTATCTGAGAGAGCCAAACTTCCCACTTTGTTTTTATTCTGTAAGGCATCTTAGCCATTTTTGATTCTTTGCATTTTCATGTACATTTTAGAATCTGCTTGTCAAATTCCACAAGAAAGGATATTAATTGTGATTGCATTGAGTCTATAGATTACTTTGGGGGAGAAATGGTATCTTTTTTTTTTTTTTTTTGAGACAAAGTCTCACTCTGTTGCCCCAGCTAGAGCCATGGCATCAGCCTAGCTCACAGCAACCTCAAAGTCCTGGGCTCAAGCAATCCTTCTGCCTCAACTTCCTGAGTAGCGGGGACTACAGGCATGCGCCACCATGCCCAGCTAATTTTTCTAAATATTTTTAGTTGTCTAGCTAATTTCTTTCTATTTTTTTAGTAGAGATGGGGTCTCGCTCTTGCTCAGGCTGGTCTCAAACTTCCTGAGCTCAAACGATCTGCCCACCTTGGCCTCCCAGAGTGCTAGAATTACAGGCGTGAGCCACCGTGCCCGGCTGAGAAATGGTATCTTTACAAAAGTGAATCTTCCAGTTCATAAACATGGTCTATTTATACATTAATTTATGCTTTTAGAAACATCTATTTAACAGGTATAAGTTCTTGGTCTCCAACACATTATACATTGACTTGATGTATGGATAGTTGACTTATACAATATCTTCCTGGAAAAGTATGGTAGTTAAGTTTGGAGTCTGGAGTCAGATAGTCCCAGTTTTGAATCCTTGGTCTGGTATTTAATAGCTATAATAAATTGGAGAAGTTAGTTTCGGTTTTTTGAGGTTCTGTTATTTAAACTTCAGAAAATAGTGTAATAGTAGTAGTACTTTATAGTGTTTTAGGATTGAGATTTTTTTTTTTCCATTTTTAGTAGAGACAGAGTCTTGCTATTGCTCAGGCTGGTCCCGAACTGCTGAGCTCAAGCAATCCTCCGGCCTCAGCCTCCCAGAGTGCTAGGATTACAAGTGTTAGCCACTGCGCCCGGCCTAGGATTGAGATTTTAAAAGAGCATTAACTATCATAGTGCTAGTAAATTGCTCATCAAAGTACTTGATAAATAGTAAGTGCTCATTTAAGTGCTCAATAGGAATTATCTTCTTTCCCTTTTATTCCTATAACTACAGTAATTACAATACCATTTAACAAAATGTTTTGCATAAACTGAACTCTCAATATGCATCTCTGATTATTTAGTGAGTAAAAATAGAAATCCTCCTTATTCTATGCCTTTCCCAATATTCATTAATTCATTCATATTTATTATATTTTCCTATGTTCCAGACACTGTGCTTGAGATACAACCATGAACAAAACAAAATTTCTGCAATCAGGGTACCTACATTCAATGGAATATATAATAGAGAAATAAAACTGAAATACAAATACAGTTGACCCTGGAAAAATGCAGGGGTTAGAGGCACTGATCCCCTGTGCAATAAAAAATCCATATGTAGCTTTTGACTTCCCCAAAATTTAACTTCTCATAGCCTACTATTAATTGGTAGCCTTACTAATAACATATACAGTCAATTAACACATATTTTGTATGCTATGTGTATTATATATTGTATTATTACATATAATAAAGTGAGATACAGAAAATAAAATGTTATTAATAAAATCATAAGGAAGGGACAATATATTTACTATTCGTTAAGTGGAAGTAGATCATCATAAAAGTCTTCATCCTCATTGTCTTCATGTTGAGTATGCTGAGGAGGAGGAAGAAGAAGAGGGGTTGGTCTTGCTGTTTCAGGAGTGGCAGAGGAAGGTGAAGTGTACAGGAGGAGGAAAGGGAGGCAGAAGAGGCAGGCATACTCAGTGTAACTTTATGGAAATACATTATAATTTCTGTCGGACTTTTTTGCTTTTTCATTTCTCTAAAAATGTTTGTATATGGTACCAATCCTTTCTCCACTGTGACCATACCATAGAAGGGTCCATGTCCTAAAAGATGTCAAAAGTAGTTTTGAATAATTGAAATGCCAAATTGTCTAATGTCAATTTGCTTTCTGACACTGCTTCTGCATCTTCTTCATCTGGGACTGATTTGGAAGCACTCATATCTATCAAGTCATCTTTTGTTAATTTTTCTGGTGTGGTGTCTATTAGGTCTTAAATTTCTCTAAGATCCATATATTGAAGCCTTTCACCCCCCACCTTTATTGTCATATCCACAGTCTCGTTTATGATTTTCTTGATTGGCTCCGTTGTAAACTTTGTGAAGTTATGCACAACATTTAGACACAGTTTTCTTCATCTGGAACTTATTGTTTCAGGCTTGATGGCTTTCATGGCTTTTTCTATAACAGTGATGGCATCTTCAGTGGTGTAATCTTTCCAGACTTTCATGATGTTCTGTCTTTTGGGGTTCTCTTACATAGCATTGACAATCCTTTCCATAGACTACCATGTGTAATGAGCCTTACGGGTCATTATAACTCCCCAATTTAGAGGCTAAATTAGGCATGTTGTGTTTGGGGCAAGGAGACCACTTTGACACCTTTGGTTGAACTCATGGGGTTCTGGGTGGCCAATGGCATTGTCCAATATCAAAAGAACTTCAAAAGGCAGTCCCTCACTAACAAGGCACTTCCTGACTTCAGGAACAAAGCATCAATGGAACTGATCTAGAAAAATGGTTCTTGTTGTCCAACCTTTCTTGTTACACAAGCAAAAACTGCCAGCTGATGTTTATCTTTTCCCTTCAAGGCTCAAGGTTTAGCAGCTTTACAGATAAAGACAGAGGGTTTTTTGTCTGTTTTTGCATTTTTTTAAATTTCAAAGTATTACAAGGGTGAAATGTTTTTGGTTACATGGATCACTTTTATAATGTTTGTATCATGGTTATAAGCATACCTGTCACCCAGATCCTATTCATTGTACCCATTGGATAAGTTTTCACCCATCCTGTCCTCCGCCATCCCCTGTTTGATTTCCATTGGATTTTACTTCCCTCTATGCACGTGTGTGCCCATCAATTAGTTCCAGTTTAATAGTGGGTACTTGTGGTGTTTGTTTTTCCATTCTTTAGATACTTCTCTTAGGATAATGGCCTCCAGTTCCATCCAGACTGCTGCAAAAGGCATTAAGTCACTCTTCTTCATGGCTGAGTAGTATTCCATGGTATACATATACCATGTTTTATTAATCCACTCATGATTTGATGGGCATTTGGGTTGATTCCACATCTTTGCAATTGTAAATTGTGCTGCAATAAACATTCAAGTACAGGTGTCTTTTTAATGAAATTACTTCTTTTCCTTTAATATCCAGTAGTGGGGATCCTGGATGAAATGGACAGTCAATATTTAGTTCTTTGAGGTATTTCCATACTGTTTTCCAGAGAGGTTGTACTAATTTTCATTCCCACCAACAGTGTATAAGCGTTCTTTCTCTCTGCATCTACACCAGCATCAATTGTTTTTGGACTTTTTAATAAAAACCATTCTGACTGGGGTAAGGTGATGCCTCATTGTGGTTTTCATTTACATTTCCCTGATGATTAGTGACACTGAGCATTTTTTCATGTTTATTGGCCATTTGTCTATCTTCTTTTGAGAAGCTTCTGTTCATGTCTTTTGCCCACTTTTTAATGTGGTTGTTTGAATTTTTACTTGCTGAATTGCTTGAGTTCTTTGTAGATTCTGGTTATTAGTCCTTTATTGGATGTATAGCTTGTGAATATTTTCTCCCATACTGTAGGTTGTCTGTTTGCTCTGTTAATTATTTACTTGGCTATGCAGAAGCTTTTTAATTTATTTATTTCTGTTGTTGTTGTGATTGTCATTGGGTCTTCTTCATAAATTCTTTGCCTAGGCCAATATCTAGAAGAGTTTTTTCAACATTTTCCTCTAGAATTTTTATGGTTTCATGCCTTACATTTAAATCCTTTATCCATCTTGAATTAAATTTTATGAGTGGTGAGAAATATGGATCCTGTTTCATTCTTGTGCATGTGGCTATCCAATTTTCCCAGCACCATTTATTGAATAGGGATTCTTTTCCCCAAAGTATATTGTTGTCTGCTTTGTCAAAGATGAGTTGGCTGTATGTAGACGGCTTTGTAACTGGGTTTTTTGTTCTGTTCCATTGGTCTATGTCTCTATTTTTGTGCCAATACTATGCTGTCTTGGTTACTATAGCCTCATAGTATATTAATAGCTTGAAGTATGGTAATATGATGCCTCCTGATTTGTTCCTTTGGCTTAAGATTGCTTTGGCTATTCTGATTCCACACAAAGCATAGAATTGTTTTTTCTAGATCTGTAAAATATGACATTGGTATTTTGATGGGGATTGCATTGAATCTGTAAATCACTTTGGGTAGTATGGACATTTTGAAAATGTTGATTCTATCAATCCATGATTATAATATGTTTTTCCACTTGTTTGTATCATTCGTAATTTCTTTCTTCAGTGTTTTGTAGTTCTCTTTGTAGATATCTTTCACCTCCTTGGTTAAGTATATTCCTAAGTATTTCATTTTCTTTGTAGCAATTATGAATGGTATTGAGTCTTTGATTTGACTCTCAGCTTGACTGTTATTGGAGTATAGGAATGCTACTGATTTGTGTACATTGATTTTGTAACCTGAGACTTTACTGAATTCATTTATCAATTCCAGAAGTCTCTTGGTGGAGTCTTTGGTGTTTTCTAGTTATAAGATCATATCATCAGCAAAAAATGATAGTTTGACCTCCTCTTTCCTGATTTGGATACTCTCAATTTCTTTTTCTTGCTTGATTGCTCTGGCTAGGCCTTCCAGCACTGTGTTGTATAGAAGTGGTGACAATGGGCATCCTTGTCTCATACCAGTTCTTAGTGGGAATGATTTCAACTTTTCCCCATTCAGTATGATGTTGACAGTGGGTTTGTTAAATATGGCTCTTATAGTTTTGAGATATGTTCCTTCTATGCCAAATTTCTTTGAGTGGCACATTCAAGTCATTCATGTTAAGAGATAGAATTAATATGTGTGATGCTGTTCTGTTCATCAGAATGGGTAGTACCTTGTTGCTTTGTTTTTCTTCTTGTGCTATTTATTGCTTTATAGGAGTTGGGAGCTTTGGCTATTTTGGCCATTTTACACTGGTGGGTATCTATTGTGCTGATTTGTGTATAATGCAGTTCTGAGTAATTCTTACAGGGCAGGTCTATTCATGACAAATTCCCTCAATGTTTGCTTGTCCAGAAAAGACAATTTCCTCAAATGTGAAACGTGGTTTTGCAGGATACAAAATTCTAGGCTGGCAGGTGTTCTATTTAGGAAGATTGAAGATGGGGGTCCACTCCGTTCTAACTTGCAAGGTTTGCGCTGAGAATTTTGCTGTTAGTCTGTTGGGTTTTCCCTGTAAGTCGGTTGTTGTTTACATCTAGCTAGAATTTTCTCTTTCATTTGGACTTTGGCCAGGTTGATTACTATATGTCTTGGAGATGTCCTATTTGCTATGAATCTTCCCAGTGTTTTATGGCCATCTTGTATCTGGATGTTTGTATCTCTGGTGATACTAGGGATGTTTTTCTCAATAATTCCCTTAAATAGATTTTTCATGCTTTTAGCACTTTTTTCTCCCTCAGGGATACCTATAATTTATATGTTTGTTCACTTCACGTAGTCCCATATCTCTCTAAGTGATAGTTCTGCCTTCGTTGTTCTCTTCTCTGTCTCTTTAAATGATTGGGTTAGCTCGAGAGTCTTGTCTTCTAGCTCTCAGATTGTTTTTTCTGCGTGGTTTAATCTGTTGCTGAAACTTTCTGCTGTGTTTTGAAGATTCCTAAATAACTCATTTCTTTAAGTTCTATTATATCCTTCCTAATTTTGTCTAGTTCTTTAGTGACTTTTTCATTAGTTTTCTGAAAATTTTTTTGGCTTTTGTTGGTTTTAAATGTTCTCTTCAATTCCATTCATCTCATTTGCCATGCATATTCTGAATTCCATTTCTGTCACTTTGACAATTTCCTTGTAGTTGGAGTTCACTGCTGTAGCTCCATTGTGATCCCTTGATGGTGTTAATCTGTTTTGATTTTTCATGTTGCCAGGATTCTTTTGCTGGTTTCTTCTCATCTGAAACCTCTTTTCACAACTCAGGGCTAATAGGTTACAGGGCTCCTGTTCCTTTCTGGGAACTCTCCTGCTTGATTAGAGTAAGGGGAGGTCCCTAGATGGCACTTTTATTCCCTCTACTCTGGAATATTGACATGGCGGAAGAGGGGTGTGTGCACTAGAAGCCTGTAATGCAGCTGTTCTGATTTATTCTGTTCACCTATGATTGCCTCTGCTCAAGCCTGTGCTGAATGTTGTTTGTGATAGATGTTGGGTTGTTCACCAAATAGTTGTAAGATATTTGAGTTGGGAGCTGGATAAGACCCTCTTCACTGAGGCTAGGATTGCCCAGAGTCTCCAGTTGATAATAGCAGCAGTTGGGTGAGGTTGTCATGGCTTTCCAGGCTGTGGGAGTTTGCTCAAACCAGGTCACAGTGTATTGGTGGCTCAAGGCTGTGGGTGCCCTGGTGGGGTGTTGGACTTTGGAGCAGTTACTCCAGCTTTGCAGTGGTTGTGGAGGCTCTGGGGTGGGGTGCTGGGGTCCAGGTGCAGTGCTGGAGTCTTCGAGATGGTGTCTTGGGCCTGGGAGGAGTTCTGGAGCCACAGAGGTGGAGCCTTGGGCTCCGGCATGAGAGCCTCAGAGCCAGGACTGGGAAGAAGCCAGAAGCAGAGCTTCTGAGCAGGGCCTCTGAGACAGAAGTAGGGCTGTGCAGATGATGGGCCTGATCTGACCTGGAAGGTGGTGTCAGGGCAGAGGAGGAAGGAGGCAGTTGGGGCCCAGAGGGTGGAGTCAGGGCAAGCAAGTGGCAGGCTGTTCCGCAGGCTCAGAGACCCCACAGATGCCAAGTCAGGCAGGCAGAGGTTGGTTCTGGTGGCCCAGGAACCACGGAGTTCTCCCCACCCCACACAGGACATGCTGAAGCAGTTACCCAAATCCTCTCAGGTCAGAGCCTGCTGCACCCTGGTCAATTCCTGTGCTCAGATCCCACTGCACTCTAGGGGAGAAGTGCTTGGCTTCAAGTCACAAGGTATGGCTCAGGGAAGATGCCTTCATCACGCTGGTATGGACCTGGTGTTGCCATGCATCCAAGAGCTCAGGATGGCTTTAGCTGCTGCCCGATCTCCACCATGCCTATTGTCTGGTGCACTCTCTCTGCTCAGACTCCAGGTAGGTCCTTGGTCTGACCCAGTAGAGATCTGTGGCAGTGGAGGAAGCCATCTCACAATTTGCACTGCCTCAGCACGGTTAGCATGGTGTCCCAGGGCTGTGTCCTAGTCTTCTCCGCATGTTCTCTGATCTTATTATATGGATTTCCCTGTCACCCTGTTTTTCCACACTGAGTGTCCCATGTTGCTTCTCTGTGATTTCACAATGTTACTTCAGAGAAGAGTGATCTGTATGTAGGCAGCTACCTACACTTTTCACTTCTTTCCTTGGGAGCAGCATGCTCATGGGCTGCTTCTAGTCTGCCATTTTTCCAGTTGCCAAGACAGTCTTCATTGTAAATCTGACTGCATTTAAACAAAACATTAGAGTTAGCCTATTTCTTTCCGCTTTAAATTCTGATGCTTGCTTCTCTTTCTTACTAATAAATGTCCCTTGTGGCGTTTTTTTTCCAGAATGGGGCACTTTTGTCTGCATTAAAAACCTGTTCATGCAGACATCCTTCCTCCTCAATGATTTTATTAATGGCATATGAACTTCTCAATGTCTAGCTGAGCTAGATTCTTAAACTGATAAGTCACAGTTTAATGTGGCAAGGACTATAACAGGATATGGTAACTAATGGGGATAGGACATTTGAGTAAGATCTTGAAAATATCAGACTTCACTTTGGTCTCTGTGATTAAGTTTCCCTTTTAGAGTTGCTCATTTATGCTCATCTGTTGCCCCTCAGTAGGCAGAATTCGCTTTTCCTGTTATCTTGACATTTTTTACTCCAAATCTCTTTTTAAAATTATCAAACCATCCTTTCCTGGCATGAAATTCTCCAGTTTTAGATCCTTCACATTTCTTTTGCTTTACGTTGTCATATAATTACTTTGCTTTTTCTCAAATCATAGTATTCTGTGGGTATGCCTTTCTTCTAGTTACCCTGCACCCACATAAAAGCTGCATTTTCAGTATGAGTTAAAAAGGCATTTCACAAAACGTTCAAGCTTTTCATGCCTGCTGGTGTGGCTGCAGTGATGGCTTCACAAATTTCCTTTTCTTTCCTTACAATGATCCTTTCATTGGATTCATTTATCTTGAAATGGTGAGCAAACACAGACCTTGATTGACTTTGATGGAGAGTGTATATCAAGAGATTCAACTTTTTCTTTTACTGTCATGACTTTACTCTGTTTTTTTTTCCAAATTCATAAATCTCCAAAAAATTTTCTGATATACTTATTGAAAAAATATGTGTAAGTAGACCCATGCAGTTCAAACCTGTGTTGTTCAAGGGTCAACTGTATATATTCTTTGCAATATCACATGGACTTTGACAGGTGGGGAAACTGGAGCTAGGGAGCCCACCTAGGAAACTACTAATGTAGTCTGAGTGGGAATATGGGTTGGTCCTTTATAGTGCTACCCATATTATTAATATTTTCCTCTGGGGATGTTCTAAACTGTTCAATATTCCTACCCTGGATATCAAGATAGAAAATTACCATATTTCTCCTATTGCTTAGATATAGCAATAAATACCAACCTCAGGTTTATTTTGTCCTTTCTCCTTTTAAGTTTCCAAGTCATATGTCAGTTAATTCTTAAACTGTACCCTTATACTGAAAGCATATGAGGATTTATGATAATAAGCAAAGTAAACAATGTTACATCACCTCTTTTATTGTTGCTGTTTATAACCTATGGGGTAATACAAAATCTTTGAAGATACTTCTGTCAGACCTTATTTTGTAATCCTGTGTTTTAGTTGTAGTGATAATTTGATGCTTCCTAAAGAGGACATTCTAGCAATGTTTCTGTATATGAGGTAAAAATTGAAAATGAGACTATCTCCTAGGAAAGCAGATTATTCATAGGAAATATCTTAAAATATCAAATATAAACTGAGAAATTTATAATACTTGTGTATTTTTTTCTTCTAGGTCTCGATGTTTATATTGATCATCCTGGTATCAACTCAGCATGAAAATCTCAACTTAATTTTGTGCATGATTTTTATACCTTCCTACACTTCAATTGGATTTTTCATGTTTTTGACTAAGGCAAGTAATGTTACCTACTATGTCACTGGTTGTGACCAAGTAGCCCATCAATAAAATCCATACCCAATATTGGAACAGGTGAATTTTATAAAATTTAGAAGTTATTCAATGTTAGTAAGTTCTTAAAATAAGATTTTAAAGTTGTATAAAGTTGAAAGTTGTCAAATTAGCTAAGATCAGTATTTCAACCAGTTGGAGCAGGGTCAATCCATGTGGAAATGCAGCAGGAAACCTAATTTTGGTTTATGAATTCCAGAGGGGGTTATGAGAGAGGACTAGAATTTTTCCATTGTTACAAAACACACTCTCTTGGGGGTGAATAAGTCTTTCCAAAAGATAGAAGTTTTTAATTTGAGTTTTGATGAATATCCAAAATTCTTATTGTACTTAAGTCTATCTTTTATAAAATATAGGACCACTTGAAAGATGTGACTTATTGTACGTATCAACTACATACAGCTTAGTGTCAATAAATTGCTTTTGGAGTGTGTGATAAGGGAAAGACAGCTTGATGCTATTAAGCACTTCTGGGAGAATCTAAGCACCACTGAGAATTTTGGGGAACTGTTGGCAAATCTTGGCTACTTCACAGTTCTGTATTTTGTCACACCCACTACAAAGAAACCTGGAAGACTCTATTACATAGAGGTGGAAAATAAAAAGTGTTGGAGATTATAACCAAGGAAGGATGTCAGGTCATTAATAAATTTATCAGAGAATAAGTCTTCTTATCCTAATTCATGGGCTATTCCCTGGTGCCCCATGGAATATCAAGTATAATGTAGACATATTTAATGTGTAAATTTTATGTTTGTAAAACAGAGAGACTTGCATTTAACTCTTGTTTTTCCTTAACAGCTATACTTTGAAATTCTGGACAAGGGAATAAGTGAAGTCAAGAAAACCGTTTTCTTAACAGTCTTAATAGTAAGAAAAATTTTCTACCTAAATAAATATATTACATAAGATTCATAACCCTGTGAAATATTTGATCTTATTCAAAGTATTCCAAATTTAAATGTCCTAAAAATATCCACCCTTCCTATATTCTACATTCCAATATCATGTTAGTAAAAACTAAAGATATTTTTAAGAAATATGTAGTCATAGATAATATAACATACGCTAGAAATTTTAAAGGCTTGATTGCTATTATTATGATAGATACTGTTAATATGATATGTATCCGAAGACACTTTGAGGCAGTTTATAAGAAATGCTGCAGATGGTGTGTGGTTCAAAATCAATTAAATATGATTTAAAAATCAACTAATTTGAAAATGAAGAAGGGAGAAAATTAAATGGAATTTTATGCTGGAGAAAGATACTGAAACAAAATATAGATGTTATTGCTGTGCATTATAATAACTAAGGCAGAAGGAGGAAACATACTGGATTATACACTTCTTTTTTTCCTTTTTAATAGCAGAGCAGTTTATTAAAAAACTTCCCTAAATTTTTATAAATTTATAAAATTTTATACATTTTCACATGGGTGTTTGTGTATTCAATGCCTATTCTTCCTATTTGTAAATTCATGCAGAGATGGTCCGTATACAGTCATTTTTTAAAAACATTTCAGAATATTGTAGCGCAGGGCTACAAACATTTTGGCTACATAAATTGATTTTGTACCATTTGAGTCAAAGGTATAAGTGTGCCCATCCCCCAGATAGTGTGCATTGTACCCATTAAGTGTGAATTTATGCATCCCCTCCTTCCCCCTCCCACCTGCTTGATTTCCCATGGATGTTATTTCCATATGTGCACATAAGTATTGACAGATGAATTCCAATTTAATGGTGAGTACACGTGATATCTGTTTTTCCATTCTTGTGATACTTCACTTATAAGAATGGTCTCCAGTTCATCCAGGTTAATACAACAGGTATTAAATAGTTCACCATTTTTTATGGTTGAGTAGTAGTCCATGATATACATATATCACATTTTATTAATCCACTCATGTATTAATGGGCACTTTGGTTGGTTCTACATCTTTGCAATTGTGAATTGTGCTGCTACAAACATTCAAGTACAGATGTCTTTTTTATAGGATGTCCTTTTTTTCTTTGGGTAAATATCCAGTAGTGGGATTGCTGGATCAAATGGTAGTTGACCATTGATTACTAAAGACTTACAGCTGTTCAGTTGGGGCATATAGTCATTAAAGTATGTAACTCTGGCTGACACGACAAACAAACCCTGGAACCTCCAAGACTTATTAGGGATTTATTTTTCACTCACATCAATTCCAATGTGGGCTTGGTGGCCCTCCTCCATTTTATGGCTATGCCATCTGAAACTCCTAAATCTCCAGGTTTGCTTCTGCCGGGAAAGAAAAAGTTAGAACATTGCATGGGAGATATGAAGGTACATCAAAAAGTTCATGGAAAAATGAAATTAAAAGATAAAAATAAAAATACAAACTTTGTTTCTCAACATAAGCTCCATCAGGGTCAGGACTTTTGTAAGTGATAACACCAGCCTGGGAATTTAACCATGTCAATGCAGCCTTTTTGACATGATTAACTGAAGAAAACTGGGTGCTACTTATAGTTTTTAAGATTAGGAAACAAAGCATTTCAGAATGAGCCAGATCATGAGTGTATGGTGAATGCCTAATGATTTTCAACTGAAACTCTTACAAAATTGTCCTTATTTGATGAGAGAAATGAGCAGGAACATTGTCGTGTTGGAAAAAGACTCTCTGGTAAAGCTTTCCCAGGCATTTTTCTGCTTAAGTCTTCCTAACTTTGTCAAAACACTTTCAGAATAAGCAGATGTTATTCTTCTTTGGCCCACTAGAAAGTTATCAAGCAAAATGCCTTGAACATCCCCCAAAACTGTTGCCATGAGCTTTGCACATGACCAGTTTGTGTTTTGACTGGACTACTTTCATCTCTTGGTAGCCATTGTTTTAAATGTGCTTCATCTTCAGGATCATACTAGTAAAGCCATGTTTCATCTCTTGTCACAATTCTTTGAAAAAATGTTCCAGAATCTTGATCCCATTTGTATAAAATTTCCATTGAATGGTCTGCTCTTGTCTGCAGCTGAGCTGGGCACAACAGTTTTGTTACCCATCAAGTGAAA
This sequence comes from Lemur catta, assembly GCF_020740605.2. Lineage (NCBI taxonomy): Eukaryota > Metazoa > Chordata > Mammalia > Primates > Lemuridae > Lemur > Lemur catta. The sequence goes on along the minus strand of NC_059142.1, from coordinate 47,655,445 downwards.
AGTTTAATAAACTAATTTTTTCATCAGAATTGTGTAAGCCGAATCAATTGGGATGTCTACAGTGTTGACCATTGTTGGCCATTGTCAATCCTCTTTAGTTAGGACACAAACAAGGTGAATTATTTTCTCATGAATTGATATGGATGATCTGCTGCTGTGGCCTTCATTTCTTAAAATGAGTTATCTATTGGTAAACTGCTGATTTTTTTGGGGGGGGACATTGTCCCTACAAACTTTTCATAAAGCATCAATAATTTCACTAATCTTATACCCAAGCTATACCATAAATTTGATGTTTGTTCTTGCTTCAAATTTTTACAGAATTCAGGTTCTATTCAACCATGTTATAACAAGTTAGCACAAGTTATTTTGGTACAAAAAAATTTTTAAATCTATGCATAGTTTTTTCTTTTTTAAAATTTTTATTTAAATTTTTTAAATTTAAAAATATTAAGGGGGTACAAATGTTTTTGTTACATGGCTTGAGTAAGAGCTATAAATGTGTCTGTCCCTTACCTGAATAGTGTTTACTGTACCCATTAGATGGGTTTTTGCACCTCCCCAACTTGATTTCCAATGACTTTTACCTCCCTCTGTGTATTGTGTGCCCACTGGTTAGTTCCAATTTTTTAGAGAGTACATGTGGTGTTTGTTTTTCCATTCTTGAGATACTTCGCTTAGGATAATGGTCTCCAATTCCTTTCAAATTGCTGCAAAAGGCTTTCATTTATCCCTTTTAATGGCTGAATAGTACACCATGGTACACATGTACCACATTTTGTTAATCCACTCATGAATTGTTAGGCACTTAGGCTGATTCCAGATCTTTGCAATTGTGAGTTGTGTTGCAATAAACATACAAGTGCAGTGTCTTTTTTATATCATGACTACTTATCCTTTGGATAGATACCCAGTAGTGGTATTGCTGGATTGAATGGTAGTTCTTTGAGAAATCTCCACACTGTTTACCATAGGGGTTGTACTAATTTGCAGTCTCACCAACAGTATATAAGCATTCCTTTCTCCCTGCATTCATGCCAGCATCTATTGTTTTGGACTTTTTAATAAAAGCCATTCTAACAGGAGTAAGGTGATATCTCGTTGTGGTTTTAATTTGCATTTCCCTGATATTTAGTGATGTTGAGCATATTTTCATATTTTTGTTGGTCATTTGTCTATCTTCATTTGAAAAACTTCTGTTCATGTCTTTTGCTCGCTTTTTAATGGGATTGTTTGTTTTTTTTCTTGATGATTTGTTTGAGTTCTTTGTAGATTCTAGATATTAGGCCTTTATTGGATGTGTATCTTGTGAATATTTTCCCCCATTCTGTAGGTTGTTTGTCTATTTGCTCTGTTGGTTATTTCCTTAACTGTGCAGAAGCCTTTTAATTTAATCAAGTCCCATTCATTTATTGCTATTGTTGCTGTATTTGCCATTGAGGTCTTAGTCACAAATTTTTTGGCTAGACTGATATCTAAAAGAGTTTTCCCTACATTTTCTTGTAGAATTCTTATGATTTCATGCCTTACATTTAAGACTTTTATCCATCTTGAATTAATTTTTGTGAGTGGTGAGAGATAGGGATCCTGTTTCATTCTTCTGCATGTGGCTATCCAAGTTTCCCAGGACCATTTATTGAATAGGGCTTCTTTTCCCCAGTGTACATTGTTGTCTGCTTTGTCAAGGTCAGTCAACGGTACACAGATGGTTTTATTTCTGGGTTCTCTAATCGGTCCCATTAGTCTATGTCTCTGTTTTTATACCCTTACTGTGCTGTTATTATCCTCAAACTTTTTGAAGTCCCTTCATCATGGCTCCATACCTATTTGTTTTTAGCCAGTATACAAAAAACTTGCATTTATTTATCAGGTTTTTCAGGTTCTTTTCAGCTTTTTAAATTGTAATAAAAAACACATAACATTAAATTTACCATCTTTACATGCCAAGGTGATGCTAATTCTAATTATTTTTCTTTGTCTTTAGCCATATCTTCAGAGTGTCATTTTCCTTCTTATTCTAAGACATCTGGAAATGAAGTATGGAAATGAAATAATGAGGGAAGATCCAGTTTTCAGGTTGGGGGAATATTGATTGACATCCAAATGTAATTTAAATATTACATATTTTTTACAGTACATTTAACATCAGTTTTTTAAGGTGGATTTACTATCCAGCTCTTGGCTAGGCATGCTGGACAGTGCTATTTAGAAAAAAAATAAACAGAATTAGATTGGGTGCAGGGATATTTAGTTTCTAAGTCATGGGTGCTAGGCAAGTGATTTTAGGCAAGTCGAGTTTTTGTCCTGTGCATCCTATAAGTAGTGGTTAAGCAACAAAGTTTGTTTTCCTACTGCTTACAGACATTATTGGTCCCTGAGTAGAAGGCGCAATAACAAACTGGTGTTCAATATGAGCATGTGGAATGTTTTGAAAAGGCAAGAAAAGCCAATTAGGGTGGTCTTTTGTGAGGTAAAGTGATGGTGATCTGGATTGGGATGGACTAAAAGACTGATAAGTCTTTATTTGAGAGAATTCAAAATAATAAAGTGATAGAGCCAGTTGACAGATGGGATAAGGGGTTTTAAAGAGAAGAAAGAGTTGAAGAGGATTTCAAGGGACTTTGCTACTGGAGGTATTATAACTGTCAAGGGGAATCTTGTAGGTAATAAATTAATTATAATCCAATTATAGGGGTTTACATTTTCTTGACAGTTGTTGTATAGCTAAAATTGCATTTTTGTTATTTTATTTTCTCTGTAGAATCTCTCCAAGAAGTAGGGAAACTCATCCAAATCCAGAAGAGCCAGGAGAAGAGGATGAAGATGTTCAAGCTGAAAGAGTCAAAACAGCAAATGCACTCACTGCTCCAAACTTGGATGAGGTGAAAGCCCATGACTACACCCTTAATGAAATACTGAGATAGTTAGCTTGTTCTGCAGAGTTGATGAAATGTTGATTTTTATTTTGAAAGCTTGCTTTTATTTTTGTAATATATTTATTTGTAGGCCATATTCAAATCATTCTCTTCTAAAGTATCTACACTGTCCTCATTCTTTTAATCTTCTTCCTTTTCTGTGGATCTTTAATCTACCAGCTCTTCATTTATCAGTATAATTCAAGAAGTTCTCTGATATTTTCATCAACTTTAACAAAATCTCACATCTTTTTCAAGAGTTACTATTTCATTTTGCATTATGTTGGTATAATAATAATATATGTGAATAATATGTATCAATAGCATATGAAAAAGAACAAATGAATTTACAATGTATTAAAATCAATAAGGCATAAACTGGGAATGAAGTTAGTGGAAAGGGGAAGGATAGAGGCTCAGCATAATGCAAAGGGAATTATTAGGTTAGGAATTAGTTTTGTAAGTAGTTGACAAAGTAGCTTTTATTTATGAACTTACACTTGGGCATTTTATTTGACAAAAGGGGCTGAATCTCTTCAGCCTAGCACAAAATTTAGTTAGGTTCATAGACTAGGAAATGGAAGATAAAACATGAATTCATAGACTATCTGAAATTTAACAGGAAAATCATGCTTTATCATATTTTCTAGAAACCAGTCATAATGGCAAGCTGTTTACACAAGGAATATAAGGAGAAAAAGAAAAGTTGCTTTTCAATAAGAAAGAAGAAAATAGCCATTAGAAATCTTTCCTTCTGTGTTAAAAAAGGTTTGGATAAGTGCTTTCTTTATTAGAATGTTCCTTACTTTCTAGGCTTAGGGCTATGAAGGGGACAAATTCCCATTCTTTAAGACGTTCATATATCTTGGTTAACATGTAATTATAAAAATTCTCCACATGTCGGCAGAAAGGTCTTTTCTACTTCAAAACTTATGTCCCAGTTCAAGTGGCAAGAAACTCGATCTTGGATTGGGAAGATCAAAATTGTTTCTATTAATGTTGTAATATAGGAAATTATTAATGTGCCAACTGAGTATTTGTTACAAAATGTTATTTTGTTTCAAAATGTTATAGGACAATTTGCAATTTTAGGTCAGTCGACCTTGAAAGCACAAATATTGATGGTGACTCTTTCTTCCAGGTGAAGTTTTGGGATTACTAGGACACAATGGAGCTGGTAAAAGTACTTCTATTAAAATGATAACTGGTTGCACAAAGCCAACTGCAGGAGTGGTATGTGACATGTGAAGGAAATTTCATTTTAAATATTGATAGTATCCTCCTATTATTCCTATCAGTAAATCAATTTTTTTTTCAGAAAATGAATAAAGAGATGAAAGAATTTCTCCTGAATGCTTAAAATATATTGCAGCTTAATGGCCACTTTTATCTTCTTTAGTAGAAGAGGAATTGGAAGAAAAGCCAAAGGTGGATCTGACATTCATTGTTCTACGTAGGTGGTATTACAAGAGAGCAGAGCATCAGTGAGGCGACAGGAAGACCACAGACCCAAGTTTTTGGGGTACTGCCCTCAGGAAAACTCCTTGTGGCCCAACCTTACAATGAAAGAGCACCTGGAGTTGTATGCAGCTGTGAACGGACTGGGCAAAGAGGATGCTGCTCTTAGTACTTCACGGTACAGAGACATGTCTCATTCACAATTTTTAGCTGGAGGAAGGACATGTAATTTCTTCATTATATATGGAAAGGAGATCATAAACAAGTCCTTAAATTTTTATGCAAATAAAACAATTGAAAAATCTGGATACAAACAAAATCATATGATTTATTATTTATTTATGAAAATGTTAATGATACTTAAATGCACTATTTTCAGATTAATAGTGCTTAGAGTTTTCCATACTGTTGTTTTAGATAGGTACATTTGCCAAATACTTCATGTAAAATCACACCATTTTTTTTGTCAGATTGGTGGAAGCTCTTCAGCTCCAGGAGCAACTTAAGATTCCTGTGAACACCTTATCGGAGGGAATGAAGAGAAAGGTACGGCAGGGTTTAGGATTACCCTGCATACTGCCATAGATGGGTGCTGGACAGGCTGTTACTTTTGTTCCAGCTATGCTTCGCGCTTAGCATCCTGGGGAACCCATCAGTGGTGCTTCTGGATGAGCCGTCGACCGGGATGGATCCCAAGGGGCAGCAGCAAATATGGTGAGGAGGATGAATATTAAGTGTCAAATTCAATAGTATACATCTCCAGTTGGTTTTTTGTTTGTTTGTTTTTTACATTTTGCTCCATTAACTTTGATACTCACATCCCTGTTTAAATCAATGAAACCCAGTATATCATTCAAAAGTCATTGAGGAAGAAAGAAATAGACATTTTAAGATTCAAATAGATTCTTGAATATATTTGATGGGGTTTTCTTTCTCTTAACTCATCTTCCCCCTTCTGTTTATTCTTCTTCCATTTTATTTTTCAGTTACTGGTAGTCCTATAGTGTGGTATTTCTCTATTTTTACTACAACTTTTTTTTCAAATTTTAGTAGACTCACTATTTTCCAATACTCTGTTTTTCTTTATATGAAGCTAATTAATATGGTAATATGATTAGGTAATCCAGCACAATTTTTATTTCTCTCTATAGCAATGATTTTCTCTTATAATCTAATATTTTTCTTTTTAGGCTTCATACTTGTTCCTATTCATTTATTTTCATAAATTATTTTCTAAATGCAAACAATCCCTTACTTTATCTTTAGGCAGGCAATTAAGAGCATCATTAAAAACAAGGAAAGAGGTGCCCTCTTGACCACCCACTACATGACAGAGGCTGAGGCTGTGTGCGACCGTGTGGCCATCATGGTATCAGGAAAGCTGAGGTGGGTGCCCATCCAGAGCCAGCATTTGATTACCATGTTCTTTCAGAAAGAATTTCAGTTTGCTGTGGACAGCTCATGCTCTTCAGCTTTTAAATGTATGATTGAACACATTTTTCTGCACTGGAAATTAGGGAAGAAATTAAGAGACAAGCATTTTTTCTTTCAACTCAACTTTTTCTTCCCTGAACTAGGTGTATTGGTTCCATTCAACATCTGAAAAGCAAGTTTGGTAAAGATTATTTACTAGAAGTGAAAATGAAAGAACCCACTCAGGTGGAACCTCTCCACACAGAGATTTTGAAGTTTTTTCCACAGGCTGCTCGGCTGGAAAGGTAAAGGATGTTTTTGGCGTGGGTGACAAGTATGAGTGTTTCCCAGTATCAGTGTTATTTAGTCTTATACTAGTCTAGACAGGAGGAGAAAGGCTGAGCTGACTTGTTCATTACAAAACAAGTTGTTTAGGGGTCATTAGGATGCATCTTTCCAAAAAAGAGCAGCTGTGTGCAGTGACACATACCTGTAGACCCAGATACTTTGGAGGCTGAGGAGGGAGGATCCCTTGAGCCTAGGAGTTTGAGCCCAGCCTAAGAAACATAGGGAATTGGAAAGTTATTTTCCAATTGAGTGATTTTTCCAATTGAGTTATTTTCCAAGTGAGTGTTTCAGATCTCAGAAAGTGTAGATGGGGTGTGTATGTATGTGTGTGTGTGTAAACATTGGAATGGCTTAGAAATTAAGAACAAAGTACAAGTTAAACCATCAATTTAAGGATTTTTGTAAATAGGCAATGAAAATAATGTATTCACCTATAACATTTTATGGAATATAAAATTGCATCAAAAGCTCAGTAACACAGACTCACATGCTTGAGAAAGATAGACTGTATCCCAAATTATTTGATTATATATCATTTGATCCTCCCTATGTTTTTTTTAAAGTTGTGTATGGTCAGCTATGAGTTACAAGCAAGGACAATCAAACCCATGTGAACAGCAGAATGAGGTCAAATGTAATTGAAAGATGTATAATATTTTCTTATATACTACTTCTATTCATTTATTTTTTATAATATTATTGAACATTTACTATGTGATGGAGGCTATATATTGAGTAGTCAGTAAAATAGACAAGGTTCTTCTTAGGGTGCTTAAAATCTCATGGATGTTAGGCTATTAAGCAAATGAAGATATGAATGAATGAGGATATGTCATTGAGGTAGGACTTTAAGATGAAGCAGGGTTTGGCAACTGAAAAGCAGGGATAGGAGACCCTGTTTTGAGGAAACAGCATGTGCAAAGAACTTCAATCAAGAACGATTTCTACACATGCAAAGGATGGAAAGAAAGTTTTTATAGTTGATGTGTAAAGAGGTTTTTAAGTGGAGATGCCCACATATAGAGATATAGACCTGTGGCTCAGAAGAGAACAGGGAGGTCATTGAGGTCTGGTATGGCAATAAACAAAGTGGGGCATTTTGACCATATAGAACACCATTAAACTGGGAGAATGGGGAGTTCACCAGCAGAGATAGAAAACAAAGAGGTTCTAGGATTGACCCCAGGCACTCTCAGATTTGAGATGGGATTGAGGAAGAAAATAAATTTTCTTTCTGTAAAAACTACCACTACCACCACAACCATAGCAACAAATGCTACAGAGTGTCTAGAACAGCATTATCCATTAGATTTCTCAGATAGTGCAAGTGTCCTATATTTGTGCTATTCAATATGATAGCCACTACTTATATGTGGCTACTGAGCACTTCAAATGTGGCTAATGTGACCAAGGAATTGAAATTGAAATTTTGTTTGTTTTAGTTATTTTAAATTTAAATAGCCACATGTATCTAGTAGCCACCCTATTAAACAGTGCAAGCCTAGAGAGTTATTAAAGTATGGTTGTCTCAGAAGCTGAGAGAGAGAGAGAAAGAAAGAGAGAAAGTGTTTTAAGGAGGATATGTACTGTTGAGCCTAAGAATACTGAGTTATAGAAATTCCCCCTGTATTTCTGGAGACAAGATTTGATTTCAGAAGTCACATAAGGCTTTGCCTTAAAGAAAAAAGAAATGTGTTAGTTCAAAAGCTGCCTCATCTCAGGAGGGCATCTCCTTGGTCAGTAATAGCTGCACTTCAAAGAGACAGCTGTAAACTGGGCCTATGGTTCTCACCTGTTTTGAAAGACAAGACAGGCCTCTTCCTAGAGCCATGGGTTGCCAGAGCTGACAAGAACCCCCGGAGATGAGAGCTGGTCAGAGAGATATGCTAATGCCCAAGCCGGGCCCAGAAGGAGCCATGTGGTTAAAGTAGTTAACACAAAGCACAGCTCATGTTGACTTCTGAAATCATCTCTGTCTCCAAGAACACAATCACCGGAGCCAAGATGTCTCTGTTTTTTGCTAAAATAATAGCCTTCTCAGAAAACTTAGAAGTTTGCCCCAAGAAGATTTTACAACTCATTGTTCCCCTAGTTAGAGTTAGTTAAAGGATCTGTAGTAGCCTTTTAGAAGACTTTGACCCTAAAGCAAACTGCCTGTTAGTATGTAAATCCCATTGCCCTTGGCAACGGGAGATTGTATCTACCCTGTATAATACCTGTGTGGAGTTTCAGTCTTGGATATATTTTTGGCAGGAAGAAATATACCCATCCGGATACCCTCCTTTTATCTATTTTCATAAACCTTTACTTTATAAACTATATCTTTGGCTCTGTGTATTATTATAATTATTTCTGTTTCCTACTATTTTTTCATCCTTTGTGACGACCCCTGCCTGAGAGACCTGATCGGAAGAAAAAACCTCTTTGCTGGGAGCGTAGCTAACTCCCTGCAAACTGGCGTGGTCAACTTAGAGACCTGATCCGAAGAAAGAGAAAAAACCTCTTTGCGGGGAGCGTAGCTAACTCCCTGCAAACTGGCGTGGTCAACTTAGAGACCTGATCCGAAGAAAGAGAAAAAACCTCTTTGCGGGGAGCGTAGCTAACTCCCCGCAATGTACAATTTTATTTAAGACTTTTGAGAAGCTGTTTGAAATAAGCTTAAATGCTATTTGAAAATAAGGACTGAAGAGTGTTCATTGTGTTGTGCACCATGGAGGTCATGGATGAACTTATTTGTGGGTGAAGGATTTAGAGGTCAAGGAAAGTGTTTTTTTAATAGGGGAGCATTCAAAAGATTTTAATTCTTATAGAAGAGATTGAAAATTAAAGGCAGAGGGGAAAATAATGCAAAGATTCTAGAAATATTTCCTTTGAGAGTAAAGAAATATAGTACAATAAGAAAGCACAGGTTGAGTATGAAAGATTCTTTATCTGAGCTATTTCTCAGAATTTATCTTTAACATTAAATTAGGCACAACCAGGTTTTTGTTATTAAAACATTTTTTATGACTGAAGATAAAATATTTGACATAGATTCTTGCTGTACCAAATTAGACTACTTTTTTATTTAAAGAAAACTTTAAAAATTATTTTGTTATTTTGGCTATTTCTCCCCAATATTATAACACTGAAACACAATGATAAATCTCACTCTTTCTTCCTCCCAGATATTCTTCCTTAATGTCATACAAGTTACCTGTGGAAGATGTTCACCCTCTAGGTCAGGCCTTTTTCAGATTAGAGGCAGGTAAGTTTGGGCATATTTAAATAAGACTTTATGTATTGATTGCATATTTTATGTAGAATTACATGAAATACTATGTAATTTCAAGTAGAACAATTAAATAATCAATCAAAACTTGGGAAACCTCCACTAGAATAGTCTTAAAAATTTTGAAGGAAATGGAGCAGTGGCCCTAGATATAGGTTTGCTCCACCTGATTCTTTCTGTGCTGACAAGAAAGCCCAGTAGCAAGTGAGTCAGGTCACCCTACCCTGCCAAATTGAAACAGAGATACCAGGGCTGTTTCTTATCATGATCCCAGTGCATGGTGTTGAAGGATAGTTATCAGAATGTCATCCAAAAGAATACTAAGGTGAGCTTTTAGGGTCTCCATATTTATGAAATTTTGGCGTAGCAGGAGCAAACATATGGTGCCAACAATTGGAGGACTGATTAAAGGTCAGAGAAGGAAAACACAGACAGGTGAGATGTAACAAGCCTAGAATGGGGAGGGGCTTCTGAACTAGTTTGAGACACTGACCAGAGTTCACACTGCATGTTTATGAAGTATGGGATTCATTAAAAGGGAGCCAGAGTGAAGTGGACTCCTCCAGAGATTTATAATATAGAATAAACTAATCTTCTCAGTTGATTTGGAGTCCACACATATGTAAAGATTCAAAAGGATAAATACTATGATAGGACATGAGGAGCTTTTTAGAGGGAAAATTTATTGGGAATTGAATACATTCATTCATGGCTATCTTTTGATTACACATATTAGCACTCTAATTTATCTTTCAAGGAAATTTAGTTATTTGGCTTATATATTGAAGTATCTAATGGGTTTGAAGTTGCTGTGTATGTTGCATGACTTCGAAAACGCTTTTGGGGAAAAGTATCTGTAAGCCACTAATGTCAGTCCTTTTAAATGCAGTGAAACACTCCTTCGACCTGGAAGAATATAGTCTCTCTCAGGCTACCTTGGAGCAGGTGGGTTTTCTTTAAACAAATGAGCATCATCCAGGTGACCTTTGAGTGAATCAGTCTTTCAGAAATACCTCAACATTTTTGTTTACTTATTTTATTTTCTCTCACTTAGATATTCTTAGAACTCTCTAAAGAGCAAGAGCTAGAAAATTTTGATGATGAAGTTGATACAACAGTTAGATGGAAACTCCTCTCACATGAAGAACCATAAAACCAAGAACCTCCTAACATTTAATTATAGGTCCTACTACATTGTTAGTCTCCATAATTCTAGAAGCATCTTCCATATTACTTCAGTTAACAAAACAAAACATTCAATGATTTAAATATTCAATAGTGATTAAAATTTAAAATTTTTTTTAAATTTTAGAATGGAGGGAACAAGGAAAGATAGAGAAAAGTAGTAGATAAAATTAACAAAATGGGCATTATATTCACCCCCAACATAGGCCTATTTTGTACTTAATAATAATTAAAAAAATCACATAATGTTAAGCTAGTTTTTGATTATTATAGTAGGGCTAAATGCTATGCATATTTTACAAATAAAATATTATGGGTTTTTTTTTTAGCTTAACCTTTGAAAATAGCCTCAGCTCTTTTTAAACATTATTTACTTAAATTATAAATTAATGTGACATTGACTATAAAAGGATCTAATAAGTTGGTGGATGAAATTGCACAGCATAACATTCATATATAGTGAAATATTCTTATCATAAAACAAATATATGCAAATTTTAGAATATATAGAAATTATATGGAAGAGAAGAATCATAATCTGTAATAAAACACTGCAGTTAATATTTTGGCCAAACTATATTCAATGTATTTTTTTTTATTCAATGTCTTTTTATAAGTACTTTTTCAAAGTTGATATCGGTTAGCACAGTAATTTTCTATATTTTTTTCACCTCACAGTTCATGAACATTTCCCATGTCATTATAACACTTCTGTTATGTAATGGCTCCATTGATTTAATGACTGTATTGATGTACTATCATGGTTTTTACATTTGGGTTATATGCACATGTATCTCTTTTAAATAAAGCTTTGATAAGCTTCTCTTATGTCTTCTTTATTATAATCTTAGGGGTAGGTAGTTCAGATATCAACTGATAGCGCTCTCTGCTCTATAAGATTTAGATAACTTATTCTCTGACCTGTAGAAAAATTCATTGGCCATCCTAAGATTCTGAACCCCCACCACCACAGTTCCTTTACTTCCATCTTGACATTGACTCAAAGGTAGGATTGGCTTCTTGCCTTGATTTCTACAAAGAACTATTTCCACAGAGAATATGTGAAAAAGGAAAGTCTTCTCACCTGTAGGAAGACTAAAAATGTGTATAAAAAATTTGACATGTATTTCATACGTCAAAGCCAAATATCATTTCATATACATTTTGTGTTTTCTCATGAAGAGACTGTGTTCTTGTAAATAAGAAGAACTAAGACATTGTCCTTCATAGTCCTTGAAATATTGGACAAAGTTATATAATAAGAATATCAATGAACAGAAATAGAAATAAAAATAAATTAATTCATGCAAGTGGAGGTAGAGGTGGAGTAAGAGAATGTCAGAGGGAGGGCTCTGTGAGGGAAAAAGACAATTTACAGATAACCCCTAATTATAGCTAAAACAAAATTATACTTAACACTCAATTATCCAAAATTTGGATTATTTAATTTCTGATTAAGAATCTTGATGTGTTTGCCTCACCATGTGGGTCAGAAATTAGGTGCCAAATGAATAATGAGATTGCTGAGCCTTTCTCATATCCCTAGTCAGGGACCGAGGAACTAAGTCCTGGGGCTGGTCCACCTCGGTGGAGGAAGCAAGATAATAGGAACTGCTCAATTGAAAGTGGGTGAGGGCCACAGCCTGGTATCTTAGACAAGCCTTGTTTCCTCTCTTCCCACCCACAGAGGGCCCACAAGCATTGATAATTAATCACTGTCTAATTACCTCCTGCTGCCTGGATAAGTATGTCCTTGGTCCCTGATGTACTTTAATTATGTTTTATCAGCCCTTAGGCAATCAAGAATTGCCCATTTGCTAACTACATGGCATCTGTTAGTTTTTTGGCTACAAGAGATTGACATTCAATCAGGCTAGCTGAAGTATGGAGCTTTTAGAGTAAGGATGCACATGGTAAGGAAAGAAACAAGAATCCAAGAACAGAGATGGCTTTAGGATTTACTCAGCCATTATCTACTCTAGAACGATGATCTACAGTCATGAAATTCTAGAAACACAAGTAGCAGAAAGTCTTTGATTGCCATCTTGGTGCCCTTCTTTGGCTCTCTTGTCGTCTTTGTGCACTTTTGTACTCTGTGGATATTCCTACCATGGCTGACTTCTCCACCCTCTGTTCTTTAAGGCAATCACCCTTCCATTGGCCATGTGTGTACTCATAGATTTTGCTCACATACAAACTAGGCTTCTTCTTGGCTACACTGACTTTGTGGCCTGTCTCTGTGCATTCTTTCAGCTTCAGCCCCTGCTGCTAACTGCTAGATTTTCTCTGTATATTCTAGTTGAAATTCCTTAACAGAAATCACCTTGGTTCATCCCCTTTTCCTCAGAGCTTTGCTTCTTAGGGCACCGAATGGCCAATATGCCAGGCAATGAAATGAGGGGTCTTCAGTTGACAGTCCACCTACCCAGGCTCAGTGAACTATAGGTTAGATGATGAAAAACATGATCATCCCTATCCAAAGGACAGGCTATGAATTTTGCTTCCAGGAGGGGAAATGGGGAAAATATTTGTTCCCAGAAGGGGCTGCTATGATGACAGGCATTATGGATGGCATATCTTGCATATCTCTCTCCATGACACTCATGTCTCCATGATGCATCCTTCTTCCTAAATGTGCTATTCCAATAATATTTCTGCCCAACACGGCCCAACTACCACATATACAACACCCAAATTCACTTAATTATCTCTCCATAGGGATGGAGGAAACACTGCAATTTCTAGCTACTGCATCAGGAAGTACTGGCCTGTTCAGCAAGTGTAATATTCTGCAATAATAGAACACAAATTAAACTGTCACCCCCTCTCAATACAGCAATGGCAATAATAGTGAAAAATAACAATACTTCTTTAAGGAAAGCGAAAAGAAATTTCTATCCCTCGATTTCAAGAGTAGTACAAATATTCTGGCTGAAGTGAGATGGCATCATATATTACTTGCTATCTGGTTCAGAAAGTATATTGCCTGTCATGTACCTATGAATATACATGTATAAAACTTCAGTTTTATCTGTAGTTTTAATTTTTTAAGAAAGGAAACTCCATATATTCATTGTATAATTAAAACCTATAAAGGAATATATTTATCATTTTGGGATATATGGCATTTTTTTTTTTATTCCTGGACTACCACACTCCTTGGGTTGCTTTAGTTTAGTGGTTCTCAACTAGAGAGGATTCCCTCCTCCCCACCCAAGGGGATGATGGGCAGTCTCTAAAAATATTTTTGATTGTCTCAACTGGGAGTTGCTAATGACATCTACTGGGGAGAGGCAGGGTAAACTGCTAAACATCCTACAATCTGTAGGACATCTCCCCACAATTTGAGTGAATTCTTTGACTCAAAATGTCAATAGTGTTGATGTTGAGAACCCCTGATTTTGTTTAACCACATGATTATGTCCTTTGAGCTTTGATTGCTCAACATTTAGCATTTAAAACTGGCTCACATCCCTGCTTCAGTATACTTTTTTAAAAATGAGTCTTATCACAGTTGGTAAAAAAGAGGAGCTCAGGAAAAAGTAAAACCTTCCACTTTCTACTAGTGTTCTCATTCCTGTCAATTAGGGATTTTCCTTGACTGAAAAAGATGCAACAAAGTTATATGATTTCTTCTGATGCAACTATCTGGCAGTGGACACTGTCAGTTTTTACAATGTTATCAGATAAGAGGGCTTCCTCTCTAAGATTTGTTTAGCTGCTTTGAGTAGGGCATTCTGGGCTTTAACTTTATAAATGTCCTAGTGCTATGAATAGCAGTTATCTGACTCTGCTACTGTTTCATTTATTAAGCCTTTAAAATTGTTGCTTTGCAGCAGTTGCCCATAGCCTCATCTTCTTTGGCCACATGGTAGGTATGACTCTCAAGAAAACAAAATTAAAAGCTTAATTTTGGAATAGGTAGAACATTCTCCATGCTTTCCAGCCATGATATTGTAACTAGTTGAAAAATGTCTTGATGATTCTTGGTGATTTCATATTTCATGAATCTCTGTTCCTGGTAGTAATTTCCATGTTCTGTAGGTTTCTCTGTGTGCAAGGAATAGATTCACATGTGGTAACTCAGGCAATGAGGAGCATCCCAGGCATATCCTAGAACAAGGACAGGACTGAAAGAGACAACTTGAAGGTCATTGTGAATCTAAGACAGCCACAGCCACAGTGACCTCCATAGCCTGAGATTGTGAAACTTCACTGGACTACTCTACCAACAACGCAGATTCAGCCTGGCTTATTATTGTGTGTAGTCTCACTTCCCCTGTTAACTGGCTACGTCATCTGCTATGTCATCAATCTACTCTTTTTGCTTTTTGAAAGCTTTTGTTTATTCCTAACTTTAACTTACCTCATGATCTATCATGTCCCTCCTGCCTCATTGCCTCTCTCTATGTATCCTTTTACCTTCCTCTGTATTTCCTAGTTCAGTTTCCAGAGAGCCAAAGGTTATGATTGGCTTTGTCTCTGTTTGAACAGAGCTTTTAATAACCAACAGCACATAAGCTGAATGTGTTGTAGTCTTGTACCTATGTTACAAATTATGGTCAGCCTTATGGTTAAGAAAGGCCTAGGCTCTTATCCCTTAGGAGGGCAGTTTCCATGAAGCAGCTATAAATCTGGTAAGCACCATGTTTGTAATAGTCAATAAGAGTATTTAACTCATATATGTAGTCTGTGTCTTTTAGCTCAGTTCTTAGTTAAACCAGACTTTCCTCCCATTATAAATACATGAAATTCTGGATAAAATATAACAAAAACCACTTTAATATTATCAGAGCAGTAAGCTTCAGCTTATGTTGCAGTGGCCCAGCATTATATTAAACCTGGATATAACCTCTAAGGGTAGGGACTGGAATTTTTATGCCTACATGAGGATTAGAGAAGTGATGTAAAGTTGATGAGAAGTGAAGACTTAGAACCATGACAGCTGCATAAAGCCAGCTTCTAAGAAAGGCTGCTCAGGCTGGAAGAGGGAACCTGATATGCTGTGCCCACAGCCTGGAGAAGCTGTTTGTCCCAGTCTCTGGATGGAAAAAAGAAAAGTCTAAGCTATGCACATGAGTGGGCTGGAATTTATACTAACTATACGGTTTTGGAATCCCAACTGAAAAAGCCAGCCAAAGAATGACCTGTGAAACACCTACGTAAAATTTGGCTTGTTCCAGAAGTGACAGGAAGACCCACTGCCACAGAAGCCACCCTAAAAGCAGAGTCAGAACCAGCAGTGAGATGATAGGTCTGGTGGAAGCAGAGCTTGCGTGTATTTGCTGACTTTCAAACACTTCCAACACGCAGCGTTTGTAGCAGAGCAGTGAAAAATGCTGATTGGATGAATACAGAAGCAAATGCATCAGAAAATATGGCAGGATTGTGCTAGATTGGGTAACAAGTGCCAATTGTTGCAAATAAAATAAATGACTATTTATTGACCCCAAATTCTCAGTGTCTCAATCAATTTGATTTTTGATTGTGGTAAAAGGTATATAATATAAAATTTACTTGAAATAAACCAAACACAAAAAGACAAATATTGTATGATTGCACTCATAAGAAATATCTAGAATAGGGACATTCTGAGATAGAAAGAGATTAAAGATTACTAGGGATTGAGGGGAGGGGAGAATGGGAGTTATTGCTTCCTGGTTACAGAATTCCTGTTTGAGGTGATGAAAAATTTTGGAACTAGATAACAGTAATAGTTGCACAATATTGTAAATATAATTAATGCCACTGAATTGTATGCTTAAAATGGCAAATTCCATCCATTTAATTTTTTAAAATATTTTTAAAAATTCTGACATATGCTTGCTATAAAAATCATACCAATTATACAAGTCTAAAATATGAAAAAAACTCTTGCCTAGCTATTACGTTTTTCTATTATATACACACACTGGATAATATTATATCTACTGTTTTGTAGTTGTCTTATTTAACAACCTACTATGAATATCACACCTTCCCAGTTTATTATATACCTATGTCACTTTTCTTTAATGCATATATAGTATTTCAATGTCTAGATATTTCAAACTTTTTAGTCAAAAAATCATTTGAAAGATATATAGGTTGTTTCTTCATTTCCCTGTTATAAACAGTGCTACAACTGAGAATGCTGCATGTATATGTTTGGCAATTACCTACTTAATCATTTAGAGTGTATTCCTAGAATGCCTGGGTCATCATGTGGAGTTTTACCAGTACACTCCAGCCAGTTCCCCTGGCTTTTCAGAAATTCTCCAAGAAAGGAAGGAATTAGAAATTGCTGGCAGTAATGACAAGTGAAGTGCCTATTTCCATTATGCCCTCACTCTTATCTACTGAAATGGGGAAAACAATTGACAGAAATATATTAATACATCTACCATGCAACTAAGAAAGGCCCGGGCTCTTATTGTAATCCCCAAATTACTTTGTTAGCATCCCAGGTAATTATTCACCAAACTAAAAGAAAGATACCAGGAGCCAGTACACACCTCTCCAATTTGTGAGCAGATTTTGAAAGCCGGAAAGTGAAAAGAATTCTGAAATCCCCTATTATGTTTTTCCGCATTGGTTGCGGGAGTCCTGAAAGCATGATTGAGCTAAGGGAAAGCCTGTTCTATCACTGAACAGAACAGGAGAGGTTATCAGGGGAAGAAAATGCTCAGCCAAATGATCATTTTACCAGGTAGTGTCATTTTGTTGTTGTGTTTCCCCCACTGAGACGCAGGTTGGGGATCACATGGAAAGAGAAAAGTACAACTGGCTCTTCATTCAAAGTGGTCTCCAGGCTGTGGTAGTAAATGAAGTGAAGAAGGTCTTTGTTTCTATGCAATCTTGTATCTACCCAACTTACAGAGAGAAATGGAGGAGAAGGCAAAGAGAGGGGATAACTTGTCAGAAAAGAAAAAAGAAAAAAAGAAAGGAAAGAAAAAGTAGTAACATTGACTGGAAAGGGGACAGAGCAACATGGCCAAATAGAAATGCCCAGTGATCGTCCCTCTGCATGAACACCAAATTCCACAACTATCCATGCAAGTAAGCACCTTCAGAAGAACCAAAAATCAGGTGAGCAATCATACTACTTGGTTTTAACATTGTATCGAGAAAAGAGGCCCTGAAGAGGGCCGAAAAGACCATTTTGCATTGCCTACTTACGACTCCCCCATTCTCCGGCAGTGCCACTCCAGTGCACCCAGTGGAGAGGGAATCCATGTGCCCGGGGGAGGGATACTGAAGTTATTGTGGGATTTTGCATTAAAACTTAGGGCTTCCTGGCACAGGGGAACACAGCACCAGGAAGAATTCTTCCGGTGCCCATGGAGAAAGCATTTAGACCAGCCCAGCCAGAAGGAAATCCTCTGCCTCAAAACTTGAGTTCCAGCTAGTCCCACCACCAGCTGACAAAAAGCAGCCTGGGGCCTGGACTAAATTTGTAAGGAAGTCAGGCCACAAAGGTTGCAGTCCTTGGTCAATTGCTGTGGCTGTGCTGGCTCAGAGCCAGTGGACTTGGGGTACATGTGACCCAGAGATCCACCAGGAGCTGCAGCTAAGTCAGTGCCTGTGTCACCCCTTCTCCAACTGCAGGCAGCACAACTCAGGGAGTGTCTTCATCCATTTGGGGACAGGAAAGGGAAGAGCTCAAAGGACTTTGTTTTGCAACTTGGCTACCATCTTAGCCATAGTAAAATAAAGTACCATGCAGACTCCTGAAGTCCCTGAGTCCAGGCCTTAGTTCCTGGGTGGAATTTCTGGACCCACCCTGGGCCAGAAGAAAAGGAAGAGAAGGACCCAGTCCTGGCAGGATTCACCAACTGCTGACTAAAGAGCCCCTAGGCTTTGGATAAGCACCAGAGGTAGCCAGGCAATAGTCATCACTACCTTTGGGTGAGACTGGACTGGCTTCAAGTATGACCTGGTGCTAGTAGCCACCAGGGAGTGGCCCCTAGGTAGTGCCCACATCACTCCTCCCCCAACTTCAGCAGCCCAGCACAGAGAGTGAGGGAAGTGAGTGAGAGATTTTGTCTGGTGATCCAGGGAACTCTCCCATGTCTTACCCAAGGCCACCAAGGCAGTACCACAGGGGTCTGCAGAAGTCACAGAATTACTGGGCTTGAGGCACCACCAGTACTAATATGGCTGCAGCAATCAAAGACTTAGATCACAACACTCAATTCCCTCTGAATATCTGGAAAGCCTTCTTAAAGAAGGACAGGTTCAAACAAGCCCAGATTTTGAAGATTAAAATAAATACCTAACTGTTCAATTCCCAGTCATCAACAAACATCTACAAGCATCGAGAACATGCAGGAAGACATAATCTAACAAAATAAACTAAATAAGGTATCAGTGTCCAATACTGGAGTGATGGAGATAGGTGTACTTTCAGACAAAGAATTCAAGATAGCTGTCCTGAAGAAGTTCAATGAACTTCAAGACAATACAGAGAAGGAATTCAAAAGCCTTTCAGAGAAATTTAACAAAGAGATTGAAATAATAAAAAAAACAAGCAGATAGTCTAGAGCTGAAGAATTCAGTTGACAAACTGAGAAATGCATCAGAGTCACTCAACAGCAGAATTGACCAAGCAGAAGAAAGAATTAGTGAACTTGAAAACAGGCAATTTGAAAATACATAGTCAGAAGAGAAAAAAGAATAAATAAGAATGAAGCATGCCTACAAGATTTAGAAAATAGCCTCAAAAGGCAAATCTAAGAGTTATTGGCCTTAAAGAAAAGGTGGAGAGAGAAATTGGGGTAGCAAGTTTATGCAAAGAAATAATAACAGAACTTTCCATATCTAGAGAAACATATAAATATTCAGGTACAAGAAGGTCATAGAATACCAACCAGATTTAACTCAAACAAGACTATCTCAAAGCATTTAATAATAAAGTTCCCAAAAGTCACAGATAAAGGAAAGCAATAAAAAAGAAAAAAATAACATATCACATAAAGGAGCTCCAGTACATCTAACAGCAGACTTCTCAGTGGAAATCTTACAGACCAGGAGAGAGTAGCATGACATACTCAAAGTGCCAAATGAAACAAACAAACAAACAAACAAAAAAACCTTACCTGGAATATTATATACTCAAAAAACATCCTTCAAACATGAAGGAGAAATACTTACCCAGATAAAGAAAAGCTGAGGGATTTCATCAACACCAGACCTGTCTGACGAGAAATGCTAACAAGAGTTCTTCAATCTGAAAAGACATTAATGAAAAATAAAAAGTCACTGAAGGTGTACAACTCACTGGTAACAGTAAGGACACAAATACTGAAAACTCTATTGCATGTAATTGCAATGTATAAACCACTTATATTTTGAGTAAGAAGTAAGAAAGAGAAGATCACAAAACAACCAGAAATCAAATAACAGCATGGCAGTAGTAAGTCCTTACCTATTAATAATGATATTGAATGTGAATGGACTAAATTCTCCCAACAAAAGATAGAGAGTGGCTGAATGGATAAAAAACAAAAGCCAACTATATGTTGTCTGCAAGAAACCCACTTCACCTATAAAGACACACATAGACTGAAAATAAAGAGATAGAAAAAGATATCCCATGCAAATAGAAATCAAAAAAGATCAGGAGTAGCTATACTTCAACGAGGAAAATAGATTTCAAGAAAAAACTGTAAAAAGAGAGAAAGGAGTTCATGATATAATGATACAGGTGTCAATTCAGCAAGAGGATATAACAATTCTAAATATATAGGCACCCAGTGTTGGAGCACCCAGATATATAAAACACATATTATCAGAGCTAAAAAGAGAGAGAGACCCCAATACAATAATCACTGGATACCTCAACAGTTCACTTTCAGCATTGGACAGATCATCCAGACAGAAAATCAACAACTTAATATTGGACTTAGTCTACACTATAGACCAAATGGACCTAATAGATATTTATAGAATGTTTCATCCAATGGCTACAGAATACACTTTCATCTCTTCAGCTCATGGATTGTTCCCAAGGATAGACCATATGTTAGGCCATAAAACAAGTTTTAAAACATTCAAAAAAATTAAAATCATACCAAGTATTTTGTCAGACCACAATGGAATAAAGCTAGAAATCGATAACAAGAGGAACGTCAGAAAATATTCAAACACATGAACATTAAACAATATGCTCCTCAATGATCAGTGCGTCAATGAAGAGATTAAGCAGGAAATTAAGAAATTTCTTTTTTTGTTTTCTTTTGAGACAGAGTCTTGCTCTGTTGCCTGGGCTAGGGTGCCGTGGTGTCAGCTGAGCTCATAGCAACCTCAAACTCCTGGGCTCAAGAAATCCTCCTGCCTCAGCCTCTGAGTAGCTGGGTCTATAGGTGAATACCACCATGCCTGGCTAATTTTTTCTATTTTTTTTTTTTTTTTTTTAGTAGAAACAGTGTCTCGCTCTTGCTTAGGCTGGTCTCTAACTCCTGATCTAAAGCAATCTTCCTTCCTCAGCCTCCCAGAATGATAGGATTACAGGCATGAGCCACCACACCCGGCCAAAAAATTTCTTGAAACAAATGAAAATGAGAACACAACATATCAAAACCTATGGGACACACTAAAAGCAGTAATAAGAGGAAAGTTTATAGTAGTAAGTGCCTATATCAAAAAAGTAGAAAAGCTTCAAATAAACAACCCAATTATGCATCTCAAAGAACTAAAAAAACAAGAACAAACCAAATCCAAATTAGTGGAAGAAAAGAAATAATTAAGATCAGAGAAGAAAAAAATAAAATTGAAACTACAAAAATATACAAAAGATCAACAAAACAAAAAGTTGTTTTTTTGAAAAGATAAACAAAATTGGTACACCTTTAGCTAGACTAAGAAAAAAAAGAGAAGACCCAAATAAATAAAATCAGAGATGAAAAAGGAAACATTACAACTCATAATATAGGAATCCAAGTGATCATTAAAATCTACTATGAGCAACTATATGCCAATAAATTGCAAAAGCTGGAAAAATGTATAAATTCCTAGACATACAACTTCCCAAGATTGAACCAGGATGAAATCCAAAACCTGAATAAACCAATAACTAGTAACAAGATAGAAACAGTAATAAAAAGTCTCCCATCAAAGAAAAGCCCAGGACCTGATGACTTCACTGCTGAATTCTACCAAGCATTCAAACAAAAACGAATACCAATCCTCCTTAAACTATTCTAAAAAACTGAGGAGGAGGGGATACTCCCACACTCATTCTTTGAGGCCTATATCACCCTGATACCAAAACCAGACAAAGAATAGCATCTTCAATAAATGGTGCTGGGAAAACTGGATATCCATATGTAGAATATCTCTTGCCATATACAAAAATCAAATCAAAATGTATTAAAGACTTTAAGACCTGAAACCATGAAAGTGCTAAAAGAAAACATTGGGGACATTGGTCGGGACAAGAACTTCTTGATTATACCCCCAAATCACAGGCAGCCAAAGCAAAATTGGACAAGTGGGATCATATCAAGCTAAAAAGCTTCTGCACAGCAAAGGAAACAATAAAATGAAGAGACAACCCACAGAATGGGAGAAAATATTTGCAAACTACCCCTACCCATATAACAAGGTATTAATAACTAGAATATATGAGGAGCTCTAATAACTCAATAGGAAAAAAAATCAAATAATCTGATTAAAACATGGACAAAGGATCTCAATAGACATTTCTCAAAGAAGATATGCAAATAACCCACAGGTATATGAAAAAATGTTCAACACATTAGTCACCAGAGAAATATAAATCAAAACTACAGTGAAATACCATCTCACCTCAGTTAAAATGGCTTTTATCAAGAAGACAGGCCATGATGAATACTGATGAGGATGTGGAGAATGGGGAACCCTCATACGCTGTTGGTGACAACGTAAATTGTGCAACCACTGTGAAGAACAGTATGGAGTCTCCTCAAAAAACTAAAAACAGAACTACGATATGACCCAGCAATCCCACTTCTGGGTCTATATCCAAAGGAGGAGAATTCAGTGTATCGAAAAGATACCTGCACTCCTATGTTTATTGTAGCACTATTCACAAAAACCAAGATATGGAATCAACCTAAGTGTCCATCAGTGGATGACTGGATAAAGAAATTACGGTACATATACACAATGGAAATATTATATAGCCACAAAAAGAATGAAATCCTGCCATTTTCAACAACATGGATGGAACTGGAGAGCATTATGTTAAGTGACATAAGCCAAACACAGAAAGTCAAACATCCCATGTTCTCATTTATATGTGGGAGCAAAATGTTAAAAACAATTGACCTCATGGAGATAGAGAGTAGAATGACAGTTACCAGAGGCTGGGAAGGGTTGCAGTGAGGACAGTTAATGGGTGCAAAAATATAGTCAGAAAAAAAAAGTGACATTGACCTAATAAATTACAAGAGAGTCCACAATAACCAACCACAGTGCTAGTTGATCTAGACCTCTTTAATATGGGCCATTAATGGTAAAAACATTGGCCAGATAAGGAGAATTATACTACAGAAAGGTCAAAACCAAATGGAATAATCAGCAAATTCTCCAAAGAAGCACAATTAGTTCCAGAAACAGAGAAGATCTTATATATAATACTATTTTTAATTTTGTACTAGTCACATTTCAGAGTGCTTGTGGGTTCAGTTTCCCCTTTTCTGAGGACAGCTTTCTTTTCTTTTGGCAGGCTCACAGGGGTGGGCCACCAGTAGCTGTACCTACATCATATGACTCCAAACTAGGAATAACAATGAATAGAGTTGGAGCAGTGCCACATCCAGACTGGGATAATTTAAACTCTCAGTGATCTGAGTAAGTACTGAGATTCTGGCAGTTGGGATAGTTCTATAGAGAGATCTACAAACTCTTGGTGCTAAGATTTTGTTCTAGGGTAATGCTGGTACAATCCTGATGTTTTAGCCTAGTCACTATGGCCACAAATGGATGGCTGTACATGTTCTTCATTAAGCAGATAAGCAAAATAATCTTGTAAGAAGAAAACATGCAAAAGGAGAAGAAATAGATGGCTAAAATTACTGCTGCAGCTAAAATTCCAGAAAACTTGTGGTTAGCTCTAATTTGCTGCCAACCTGCTAAATCCTAGTTTACTTGAAATGTTTCTCTACTTAAGAAATGGATCACAGCCACATATTCTGTCTTACCTCCAAGTTTTGATATAATCCTAGAAAACCAAGTCCCCTCCAAAAGTTCATCATCTTTCTGGACACAGTGAGTCAGTTCCCTGTAATGTACTTGAAAGCATCATGTGGGAACCAGTGGACCAAATCAAGTTGGCAAGAAGGAAGAGATATCTAGCATTTCCACTTAGGAGTCCTCGACTTTCAAGCAAGAGACCTACTTCATCCAGTAGCCACTTCCTTGTATACACCATCAACGCTTGATTCTCTCACTTTCCATCATAATGACCTGGCAAAAGCCCGACCTTGGTTAAACCCAGCTCTCCATCCACTTTGTTCCTGCATTTGTGGGATAAACATTGGTAGAAATTATACCTCAATGTAACAACTAGTCTCACATTAAATAGATGACCTCTGACTTCAAGTGGAGCCTTTAGTTCTGTCTGCCAACTCCACTATATTCCTTTAATATATCCACTCTCCCACTGAATTTGATAACTACATAAATAACCTAGTCACATCTTTTATGTCCTCAGACCTCTAACATCTTTCCCCCTTTCTTTGATTTTCAGAAGACCTTGATTCCCATTTGACTATGAAAATGGAGCAATAGGAAGAGAATGTCTTCATAAGCTTCCATAACCTCAGCAACCAACCAGGTTGTATTGTACTCACGCACTCAGACTTACTTCTCATTAGCTTAAATGATTAAGGTTCTTATATAAGGCCAACCTCCACACCTGTGCATGATGTCATCATCAACCCCGTTCCTCTACTCAAGACTATTACTCTGTCAAATATCCCCTCTCCATCGCTGAATTATCTTTCATATTATAGCTCACAAGGGATGCTTTTTAAGTGATCTGGGGGAGAATTTCTAGTGAAAAGTAGTTAAGCAGAACAGTAATCCCCAATAACTTTGGGCCCCCACAACAAACTGAGGAAAATAATGGAATACTATACATGTGAAAAGCCCTAACATTTTCTACTCCCACACCAGTTCCTTCTCTATTCTTAACAAGCAATGTAAAATCTACGAAAATCATAGAAACATCTAAGATTCCATCATCAGAGAATGAGGAAATGTGTAGGTTGGTGGGAAATTCTGTCTCCTCTCCCACAGAATTATTGTTTACAGTTGATTTGCCAAATCAAATAAATATCTACTACCAAATACTTCTGACTATATATGACTTTGGTAAATATGACTTATTTACTAAGTACTTTTGAGACTCCATTGCTTTGGTTTGAGTTCAATTTCCTTTTTTAAAAATTATTTTATTTTATTATTTCTAACTGAAATATATGAATCCTTTAGTATTCTTTCAACCAGGCTGTGTAAGTGGTAAATTCTATCTGAAGATATCTTTATTCTATGCACATTTAGCTGGGTGTAGAATTTGGGGTTGATGGTTCATTTTCCTTTAACTCTTTCAGGACATTAGTCCATTGCTTTATGACATCTTTGGCTAACTGTTGATCCTTAGTTGGTTATCTGTCTTTTCTATTTTATTGCTTTTTAAATATTTCTCTCTCTCTCTCTTTCCTCTCTTCTCTCACCCAACCCCTCTCAAGCTCACTGCAAAGTAGTTAGTTGTTGGACTTTTGTTTGTTTATAACTTTGCATGGGACACATTGTTTTTCTGATCTTAGGGATAATATCTTTAATTTGGGAAAATTCTCATGCATTTTATCTTTGAATATTCCTCCTATTTATTCTCTTTATTTTTCTTGTTATGGAATGCCTATTAGACATGTGCCGGATGCTCTTATTCTGTCTTTTGTGTCCTATAACCTCTCTTCAATATTTTTTTCATCTTTTTCTGTTTTTACATTGAATTTTATGTGATTTCTTCAGTTACATTTTTTATTTATTAATTTTTTCTTCAGCTATATCTAATCTGCTATAAAACTTATCAAGTTTTTAATCTTAACTCTTATTACTCTCTATAAATCCTTATATGTTCTAATGGGTTATTTTCCTATTAGTTTTCCTTTATTTTGTCTCCTGTTTTAACTGACATATATTTAATACTTTAGATATATACTTTATAGCCTGTTATAGTTTTTGTTACTTTTAGTTATTGAGTTTGCTAATAGTCCCGTGGTTTGGTCTGCAGATTTTTTTTAATTGACTTCTTTCCAAATTCATTTCTTTTCTTTTTCTTTTTTATTTCAGCATATTATGGGGGTACAAATGTTTAGGTTACGTACATTGCCCTTGTCCCACCCAAGTCAGAACTTCAAGCGTGTCCATCCCCCAGACGGTGTGCACTACACCCATTAGGTGTGTACATACCCAACCCCCTCCCATCTCCCATCTGCCCGACACTTGATGAATGTTATTACTATATGTACACTTAAGTGTTGATCAGTTAAAACCCATTTGATGGTGAGTGTATGTGGTGCTTGTTTTTCCATTCTTGGGATAAATCACATAGTAGAATAGGTTCCAGCTTTATCCAGGATAATACAAGAGGCGCTATATCACCTTTGTTTTTTGTGGCTGAATAGAACTCCATGGTATACATATACCACATTTTCTTAATCCGCTCATGTATTGATGGGCACTTGGGTTGTTTCCACATCTTTTGCAATTGTGAATTGTGCTGCTATAAACATTCTAATGGCCTGCAGATTTTTTTTCATGGTGGGATTTTGATTATGAATTTAGCTTCTGGGAGGAATATATATATATTTTAACTCTGTTACTTTGTGTTTTGAGTTTTCGATATATCTTTATAGAATTGTCTGCATCTTCTCTGTGGAGCTCTAGGATAGTAGTAGGAGGAGGAGGCGAAGGAGGAGGAGGAGTGGAAGTATCAGTAGCAAAAAATAACAGTTTTTGAGCTTTTACAATTTTTCAGGCATTGTTCTATATACTTTATTTATATGAATGAAGGTAATCCCTACAATAACCTTATTAACACTGTCATTTCCCCAGTTTTATGAATAAAAAAACTGAGGGAGAAAGGGTTAAATGGATTGTGCAAGGTCACACAGTACACAGCAGAGCCAGAATTTGAAGCCAAGTTTGGTTCTAGAGTGCATACACTAACTGCTAAGATATTTTTCCTGGACATGTTATTAAGCAGAGAGAATAAATTCAGATCTCTCTCCTGTATTTCATGTATGCTATGTATACTTGGGGGTTTAATTTTCTATGGAAAATATAATGTGTTCCAGTGATTGGGAAGAGAATGCATGTCTTTACTCTTCTCTGAGGTATTATGTGAGATTTTTTTTTAGTCTATTTTTAGCATTGGATAGTCCTGTGAAGCTTCTGGATTCATGCAGGGATATGAATTCCAACTTCCCAACCTGTCAAGGGCCACTTCCAGGTCACAGCAGCATTAAAACACCTAAGGTCTTGTTCTCAGTCCAATATATCCTTGGACTGCTGGGGAGTCTGAAACGCCACTCACAGCTTAAAAGAAACCTTAATTTCCCTTTTCATTTTTAACACCTGGGGATATGCCTTCCAGTTTTTCTTTGTTTCCTCCATTGTTTATTACTTTCATCTTTTCCTCTTCCTTTTTTAAGTTTGGTTTTATATAGGAACTTCTATTTTGGAATATATTTTCTCCACATTTCAGTGTCCTTCTAGCTAGAGATTGAACACTTCCTCATCATATTAGGTCACCATTTTGGAGGAAATCTTCACATTTAAATAAGGAAAATGGCCTCGCATAAATGAAAATAAATTCAAATAAAGAAGTAAGAAAAAGGAAGAGAAAACATACATGAGAAGCAATGGTAAGAAATGAAACTAGTAAAATATATTATTTAATCTAAATAATTATTGATATTATAACTGTGAATTTTAATACAATTATAAGAAAGGCTGAGTGAAAAATGATTCCTAAAGTAGAGTATGAAGGGTGTAAAACAGCTATAACAGCAACGAAATTAATAAAAACATTAACTATATTCCAGATAATTTAAAAGAAACTTTGAATTTTTATTGTATTATTGGTACAAAATGTTCAGTGTTTATGACCTTCCCCCCACCTCATGAGCTTTTTAAAAGAACATCTTTATTAACTTTGTTAACGACAATTTTCAACATAAAAAGACATGCAATATTTCACTGTTGACTATTTTTAAAACTAGAACTAATTGCTAAAGAGAGAAATATATGTACCTAATAGAATCATGGCTTTAACTGTTTTTGTTGTTGTTGTTTAAATTATCTCCTTTACTCCAGAACATCTCTCAGCTTTATGATTATTAACATCTGTGGATTGGGAGCCATGTCAAATATTTGAGATTTCCCAATTCATGGACTTTGGTTTCCTGTTTTGCCATTTACTGTGGCAGGTCAAGAAAAGTTTGAAACTTTTTACGGAGAGAGATAGACTATGCAATGAGAACTGAATACATTTCAGTTTTTCCTAGCCTTCGAGCACAAAAATTCACCTGAATCTTTTTATATGTTTTGTAGTCTTTGGCAATCTACTTAATTTTATTTTGTTCGTATGTCTTATGAAATCCAGCATCCACTGTGAACAGAGTGGGACAAAAAATAAAAATGTGTTCATGATTCTTCATTTGTTCATCCTAGGAGTTTCTCTATGGCAAGATAATGGATTGCTTAGCTTTATCAGGAAAAAAAAAGATCAGCTTCATAATATTCTGCCCACACAGTCTGAAGTAGTCAAACATATAATTGGCAGTTGTGTTTAGTCGCTAGTAGTGGGGGTAAAAAAAGATTCACATACAAGTTTAACTGCTTTGCTTGGTTACTTACTGTTTTTGCTCTTTCTTTGTTCCTTCCCCCATCCTGGTCTCATTAATTCTGACAGACTAGTTCCATTTTCCTTGTTTACCATTTTCTCCCTTATCCCTGTAGTTGAAAGGCCAAGTGAACAAACACAGAGTTTGTCTTATTCCCAACCAACCACAGATCAGTCATTTCCCTGAAGAATAATTGGCTTAGGAAAAAAGACACAGAAAACAAAACAAGTTCATCATGTGCAGTTTGGTCTGACTACACCCTTTTCAGAAACCAGCCTGAGTAAGAGCTGCTGGGAGTAGGCACCCATTTAAAGAATAAATGAAGAAGTAGAAATAAAGAAGTTTTAATTGTTGCCTTAGACAGAAAAAGAACTGGGGTTTCACAGTGTTTCTAGCGTACTTTATCTAATTTTTCTGACAGTAAGTAAAGCTCTGTTTTGTTCTGCTGTGCCAAATATGTGTGTGGACACTGCTGAAATCAATCTATTATCAGATATTTCCAAATTCTTGTGTGTTTTATGTTAAAGGCCTAATGACTAAATTTTTCTATTTTTTCCAAACAATTTTTATTGTGTAGATTGTAACAGTAGAATATAGGACAACAGAAAAATATACTTCTGTATTAGATGAGAAATTCTTTCAGATTTGATATGCAAATCTGAAAAAAATTTAATTTTGAGATTACAAAAACAAAAAAAGTTTCTGTCTCTTTGCACACATTTTGGCAAAATTACTTTCCCATGTGATTTCTTTTTTCTTCTTTTAAAACTAGTTTTGTAATTTGTTTCCTGCTATCTAGGGACTTCTGAATTCAGAAAACTGAGAGAAATTGCTTTACTCTTCTCGTGTCTCAGAATCAAGTTTCAAGTAGTTTGAGCCTGGATTATTCTTCCACAGCCTAACTCTTTTGATAAAAGTTGTTCATTTCAATCTGAAGGTAAGAACTATAAGAAAATATTTCATTGAGGCTGTATCTAATGAAAATAATTTATTTTTCAGATGAATCTAAGTTATCAGAATTTTGATGTTAATTTGATTAGCTCTGGAACTTTTATTTAAATGTAAAGAACAGGAAATGACTATTAACAGAATGAAATTAATTAAATTACTGTATTTATATACTTGGAAGTTCTGTTTTAAAAGGCCTAAAAGTTGACATTATCTTGTACATTCTAAACGCTAATTATACCTTGCTCATTGTAGTACTCTGAGTGTAAAATTGAGAAAATAATCACTTTACCTTCCTACCATTACCTACTCCCCCAAATAGCCTAAGGTGAATGTATTTGAGGTGACATTTTATAGTCATGAATTATTGAAATAATATTTTAAGTCCATTTTTTTACATTTCTTAAAGGTGGTAAATATTTTGCTTAAAAATATGATCAAGGTTTTTTTTTTATTACACTTATTTTTTCTACTTTGTGTTCTGCCATATTTACTTTCTCCTTGTTCATTTAATGAACAGGCTAAATGAGTATGAAACAGAAAACTGTGTATCAGCAAACTCAAGCACTTCTGCGCAAGAATTTTCTTAAGAAATGGAGAATGAAAAGAGAAAGCTCATTGGTATGTTCAAAAGTTTGCCTTTTTCCACAGTTAGCGCGCCTATAGAATTTCATTACCTACTGGTTCTCTTAAGTTATATTTTAATAAGCAGACTGGATGTTTTAAGGTTGTTTCTAGTTGTATTTGTTGAATTGAGAGAGTCACAACAGTCCCTGAAGAATAACATAAAATTATAAAGAATAGAAGTATTACTTATATTAAAAAATAGAGATTAAGTGAAAATTTAATTATATGGTAAATTATAGCAACTGTTAAAGCTGCTACCAAATGTTACACATGTAGAGCCAAAAAATAAGAAAAATGTCTCCTAGAAGATAAACTTTGATTTGAGAAATTTTGATATTGTGGATTTATTTTCAAAGCTGTGAATTTTTTACACAAAGATTATTTCCAAGATTATGACGAAGTAAAACCACTGATAGTCAGTTTGGCTTAGGCAGATGGGCTAACTCTAAGTGACGATCCTAAATTTCAGTGGTTTAACATAGCAAACAGTTATTTTTTACTTTTCACAGTCTAAAGGTCAATAGTGGAAGTGAGTTGAGTTGGGTGGGTGAAGGAATCTTCTCCACATAGTCATTCAGGAACCCAGTCGTCCTCATCTAGGGACTTTGCCATTTCCCTAGCTGGAGACCTCTACTGGATCCTCTGCATCCAGTCAGAAGATCAGGAAAGAGAGGGACTGAAACAGAGAATACAGAAGGGCATACAAGAGTCCGTGAGCCAGGCCTGCAAGTGGTACATATTACCCCTGCCCACATCCCACTGGACAGAACTCAACCACTTGGTCCCACTTAATTTCAGGAGGCTGGGAATGTAGTCTAGCATTGTGCCAAAGGGGATGAGATGATTGCTGTTGGTGAATGGTGATAGTAGTAGTCTCTACCATTCAGTTACTTTTCATTTTCTTTAGTTTCTAATGCAAAGATACTGCAGCTGACTGACAAAAATATTGCTATTTGCCACCGCGAGCTCTATCTGGGATTCTCTGTGTCTTAGAAACTCTAGAGTAGGCTGCCAGTGCATATAGAAATTATCATCCTTTATTTTTAGTCATCCTGTTAGTTTCTATGATGGCTTTTGCAGCAGTTCATGATTTAATGCAAAAGTTTTGTTTTAGTATTGAAAAATGATAAATGTGGCTACAGTCTCAGTATTTATCTTTCATTGGGTTCTCCTTGCTCTGAGGAGTAAAGAGCAGAGAGAAGTCAACTTTATGGCAAAATTGGAATTTGGTTTCAACAGTTCTTTTATATTTACTGAGCTCTTTAAGTGAACACAACCTAAATTTTTTTCTTTTTCTTTTTCTTTTTTTTTTTATGTGTTATAGGAATGGGGTCTCTCAATACTTCTAGGACTGTGTCTGGGTCTGTTTTCAAGTTTTTTAAGAAGTGTCCAGTTTCCTGAAACACCTCCTCATGATCTGGGAAGGGTAGATCAATTTAATAGCTCTTTTAGAACGGTTGTGTATACACCAATCTCTAATGTAACCCAGCAGATAATGAATAAAACAGCATTTGCTCTTTTTTTGAAAGGTAGGTGTACTCATGGCAAAAAGAGAATTACTGATGTTGGTTTATATCATGTTGATAACATATGTATATGTTAATTTGAAGTTAAAGTGATACATTATGTTAATAATTTAAGTATCAAGATAGCATACAAATTTGTTTATTTTTTTTCTTTCTCTCACAACAATTAGCTGTGAAATTTTTTCAGCTTGATGGAGGTCCAGTTCAGGGAGGTCCTCATTTCTATTGGAATATAACTAAACAGATTTATAATGTCAGATTTGCAGAATAGTATCTAGGAGGAATATAACCATTGGTGAGTGTATGTGTTTTTAACATGGAAATACCATGATTAAGATATATAGCTCAGGGGCAAATATCTAAATGACAGAAATTAGGTCATGGTTATTGAATAATAATTCACAACTGAAAAATAAGGATGGATAATCTGAAGTTTATTCTGTTGTTCATATTGTATAATTTGTAAATGTCTTTAAAGGTCTTCATTCCAAATGAGGTCATTATGTAACCAAGATAAACAAAATGCATATTTCATTCATGGGCAAATTGGGCACAGTTTGGCTATTTACTCTTTAATTCTCAACTACTAACAAGTGACATTTATGGCTGTTGGAAATAGATTCACTTTGTTTTCCTGTTTCCTGCATAAGGCAAAGATTTGCTTAGTAAATCTGAAATATGGAATCCCTAACTGTATAGTAACCACAACAATTACTTCTTTATTTTTACCCCAGTTCTCTTATGCATACTTATCCTGGCATAATGTGTTTTATGTACCTAAAACTTGCCCTGGTACCTGTCATTATGAAAAGAAAACAGTTAATTCTTATGCATGTCTTCTGATTCTAGAATCTAAAGCATTAAAATAAAATTTCCCTCCTTGCCTTTTAATTCAAGTTTGATTTAAATGGAAAATGATTTTAGTTTAAGTCTAATGAAAAATATATGGTGGTACAGTTATATGTCACGTTTTGTTTTGGTGAAACTCTATAACAGTTTTCTATGTCTATTTTTTACCTTGTAATTCACAGGAGAAAGAATCATTGGGGTACCAAATGTAAAACATATGGATAAAATACTTGCAGAAAATACACCGCATGCTGTGGGAGTCATCTTTAATGATGCTTTCTCATATAAGTTAAAATTTTTTCAGGGATATGACATTCCAGCTTTGTCAGATGAAGATCTCTCAGGTGAGTTTTGATATAAAATATCATTATGGTATTTTTCATGTTTTCAGCATAAAGAACAGGTGGGGATGGGCAACAGAGATGCTTTCAATGACACATGAGAAAATAGAGCAAACACATTTAATAAAGGGATTTGTTCCATGAAGTTTGGATTTGGTCGAGGGGCTGCACTTGGGGATCTGGAGGGCCACATGTGGCCTTGAGGCTGCAGGTTCCCCAGCCCTGGCTGTGGCATCTTGGGAAGCTAGGCAATGAGTAGCCATTGAGGTGCTTTAATCAGGACAAAGATGTGATTAGGTTTCCAAGTTTAAGGGAGCACTCCAGATTCAGCCCAGAAAATGGATTGCAGAGGGGTTATGGAGGATGTAATGAAACCTTAGACCATAGTGGAGGCAGCTGACTGGGAGAGAGGCCAATGGCAATGGATTAGAGGCCACTTTAGGAAGTAGAATTGATGTGACTAATAAAATTAGTTCTTTTGTTTGCTAACTGCCTACTATGTTCTATGCACTGTTCTTGGTCCTGGGGATTGAAGTGAACGAAACACAGAGCTTGCTTGCAGGAATCATTCTGGTAAGGGACAGGGGATGGGGAAAAACAATATACTCGACACAGTCAAATATAGCAGGGTTAGAAGACAGAGACTGAAAGAACTATTTTAGATATTTTATTCATGGTATTCAGGAAAGTCCTTAAGGTGATAAAAATAAAGGGAAAGATTGAGCCATGTATCCATCTAGAGGGAGAGCATTCAAGTTCAAGAAAAGTTCTAGTGCTGAGATGCATTTGGTATTTTGAGGTGTAGCAAGGAGTCCACTATGGCTGGAGCAGAGTGTTTGCTTTCATCTTTTTATTTTCTAAGACTTTCTAAGCATGCTGTGGTCTGCATAAGTAAAATTGCATTAAGAACATTCATGTATTTGCTTTCTTTTTCTATATAGTTAAAAGTTCTGACTGGTGGAGTCTCCTCTAGATTGTTTCCTTCTGGATTCTTGTTTCATATTTTCTAACTGTCCTCATCCCATAATGTTGTTTGTGCTTTTCTTTGTGCTTACAGCTCATTGCTGGGAGGGATATGAAGAGTTTCACTGTTCATTAACCACATACTGGAATAGAGGATTTGTTACTTTACAAACTGCCATTAATGCTGCTATTATAGAAGTAAGTGCTTAATGGAAAAGTTCTAATAATTAATGTAAACTAATTCCAGAGACATCAAGATTTTGATGAAAGGTGATTATCTTAGTCCGTTTGTGTGGCTATAACAAAATATCTGAGACTGGGTAATGTATAAAGAATGGAAATTTTGTTTCTCACAGTTCTGAAGGTTCAGAAGTATAAGATCAAGGTGCTAGCAGGTTCAGAGTCTGGTGAAGGCCCATTCCTCTTAGATGGCACTGTCTAGGTGTCCTCACGTGGTGGACCAGCAGAAGGGCAAAAAGGTCCTCAGCTAGTTCCCTCCAGCCCTGCTATAAGGCACTAATTCATGCATGAGGGCTCCACTGTCATGACTTAACCAATTCCGAGGAGGCCCCACCTCCTAATATCACCACAACGGGGATTAAGTTTCAATATGAAGCTTAGAAGGGACATATTCAAACCATAGAAATGATAGACACTCAGGTTTTCTTATGGTTATATAATGAAGCAGGTATCCAGACAAAGAAATACATTGCTTATTTATTTTTCAATGTTAAAAATAAAGTTTAAAAATTAGTTTAAACTTTAAATCAATTTTGAAGTAGTTGTAGAAGTACAGGAAGCTGTAAAAACAATGTACAGGGAGGTCCATGTATTCTTCACACAGTTTCCCCCAGTGGTAACATCTTCCATAACTGTAGTATAATAACAAAACCAGAAAATTGACATTCATACCATCTACAGAGCTTATTCAAATTTCACCAGTTTCTATCCTTTAAATAATGATGATATTTGTTTAAATTCTTCTTTAGATCACAGCAAATCACTCTGTGATGGAGGACTTGATGTCAGTTACTGCTACAAATATGAAGACATTACCTTTTATTTCTAAAGATGGTCTTCAAAATGAGATATTTATTTTATACTGCTCACTTTATTTCTCCCCTCTTATATATTTTGTATCACTCAATGTTACAAAAGAGAGAAAAAAGTGTAAGGATTTGATGAAAATGATGGGTCTACAAGATTCAGCATTCTGGTGAGTGACTAATTCAAGTAGTGTAAATTAATAAACAGGAAAATTAAGAATCAGTGAAAAACTGTTATTGTTTCAGAACATCATGGTTTCAACTTGATGCATTGGCTAATTTTTCTTTTTTTCTGACTTTTTGATGTAGTTAGTCTTTGTTAAATTTTGCCATGCAAAATAGTGGTTATAATTTGCTGAGCACTTTTTGGCTGCCTCAAGTGTCTTAAGCCAACCCTGTGATATGGAAATTATCACCTAGTTAGTAAAAAAGAAAATGAAAGTGAAAGAGAATAAAAGAGTTGCCCAATGTCAAATGGATAGTAAGTTCTGGAGCTGGGACTCCAACTGAGGAACTCTGATTACAGCTCTTGCTGGGTTGGCCCACAGTTAACAATTGATTTCTCCAGGCTTCCTCATGTTTAAGAAAGTATAATCTTATAAAAGCTAACTTGTGTTCAGGGGCTTGGCTGCCAGGTATATATTTTTTGCAGCAATGAAACACTGTTTGGTGGAGTTAAATGAGATAGCCTACATAATATGTCCAGTACATACAACACATAGGCTGGCATGTAGGAAGGCCTTAATAAGAACATTTGCTTCATGTGTTAATATTTATATGTTACTCCATTCCACAAATAATTTAAAGTGATTTTGAAATATATATGTGTATATATGTACACATACATGTATCTATTAATATAATTTTATATCATAATAAAAAGTAAGGAGTAGAAATGAAGACCAGGCAAAATAACAAATAGGTAGGATTAGCAGATAGAAATGCAAACTATACAAGCTCTAAACTTCCAGGAGGCCAAAGCAGAGAATTTCACAATATTATCATTGACAAAATCCATACTGTCTAGGAAAAGAAAAAATGAAAAGCAATTGTTTATTTTATCGCAAAAGAAACATAACATTTTCTGATATTGAGTCCTGGGATATATTTCTCTGTATACTCCTTATATCAAGGAAATACACTTTATGGATGTGGAACTACCTGGAATGGTTGAGTAATTATTTACTCAACAATTCTTTGTATGTCATGTCTTCCCTGAAATAACATTATGGTCTAGAAAATTCTTACTTTTCTATAAAATATATTTTATTAACAGGGAATTTTAGTTCTAATATGCATAAATTGTAAAATGGAAAAAAAGGAAACTGTGTCTTGAAATGAAAAAAAGAGAGAAGGAGAAGGTTTCTGCAGTGGAACTTAGGGACATACAAAGGAGTGGATTTAGAGCCACCTGCGGAGTCCATTAGGAGGGAACCCCTGTAAAAAGGCCCTCCTTTCTGTTCAGGGCATGTCCTGTGGGACAGTAATCCTGAACTTCACCTGAGACCAGGGAGGCATGAGTCAACCCTACATTAAAGTCAGAAAGGTATTGTACATTTGGTTGTGAATTCGTTTTCAGGATAAGTGAATCTTAGTATGTATGTAACCTAAAACTTAGTAAAATAAATCCATATATGCATACTTAAACCTAAGAAGGAAAAAAAATTCTGAATGTTTCTACTAAGTGCGGAGTATCTAGTGGAAATAAATTTTACAAGGATTTTTTTTTTACTAATGTAGTAAATGCAAAGTGTAATCAGTATTTATTCTTTAAGTGCGATGTCTGAATTGCTTTGTTTTTAGCAAGAGGGTTTTTATATGTTTATTAACACCTCCTTCCCCAGGCGCCTTTTTCTAAGTAATGGTAATTTCTAGGTAATATTTCTATTTGTAATTCTCCTACTCTGTGGTTTTTTAATTCCTACCTAAAGTAGTTCCCTTCTGTATTCAGGAAGTGGGTTCTGCAGAATGTGATATGCTTTTCGAAAATGCTGATGTTTCTAACACAGGCTGAATCATTGTAATGACATGACATTTAAAAGGAAGTCAAATAAGCAGTAAACCCAGCATAAACATGTTCTCCTGGGACATACTGATGCAAGGTCTTAGCTTTAATACTTTTGCTATACTCTTCAGCTGTTGAATTCTTATTTAGCTAGGCAATTTTAAGTAGAGGAAGAGCTCTGTACAAAGAGAAGGCCTGCAGCTTCCTTTGAGCTTTGTTGTTGATTTATTTTGTGACCTTAGATAAACCCATTAACCAATAAGAGATAATGAAACTTTCCTTATTTGTAAAATGACAAGGTTGGGCTAACACACTGTATAGGGTTGCTAGATCTAAGATTGAAATTGAATACTGTTTCTTAAAAACTACTTCATAAAAATGTCAACACTAGCACATCTAGAGCAAAACAGTGTGAATGTTTAAGGGTATATTGTATTTTATATGAGTTGGAGTAAAGAAATCATGAATAGGAACAGGGAGAATGAAATGGGCTTAATGGAGTTACAAAATTGCAGTTTTTTACTGCTAAGGAGAATGCAGGTAATGCCTTCTGAGATCCTCAAGAACGATCAAATTATCATCTGCCCCCGATGCTTGTAGAGTTACTCGGTTGATCATCAGCTGTTAAGTTTCCTTCCAATTCTACATTTAGGACAGTTTGGTAGTATCTAATAAAGCTGCAGATCCAAAATGCTTAGAGACATTCTCATGCATTTTCCGAAAATAGACAAATACAAGAATGTTCTCAGCAACATTGTAATAGAAAAAAAGATTGGGAACAACCTAAATTTCCATGTACAGGAGAGTACTGGATCATATTCACACAATGAAATATTATACAGCAGTGTATAATATTGTTAATGTTGATGGATAAAGGAAAGTTGGAGAAGAATGCATACAGTGTGATACTGTTGATACTGTTTATACAATGTTCATGCTATGTATTCAATACATGCATACAGAGTTGATGCTTAACTTGTAGGCACAGCACAGCCTGCCATTGTTTACAGTCACTTAATTGATACCTTAATGGCATCTTTCCCATTGGTTGGTGCCTGTACCAGTGTTCAATATCTATCATCTCTGTGTGTATATAAGTAAAGGTAATAAAAATGTATTGCAATATAGGGAAGGAGAATTGTGATCAGGAAATTGTGCACAGTGAACTTCTACTCTAGTATTAATATTATTGTTCTTAAACTAGGAGGTACAAGGGTAATCATTTACATTGTTCTTTAGATGCTTTTGTATACTTTAAATATTTCATAATAAAGTTATCATAATTTAAATAATTTTAATTTTGTCTTTATTTAGGCTCTCCTGGGGTTTAATCTATGCTGGCTTCAACTTCATTATTTCCATACTCATTACAATTGTTATAACATCCACCGAAATTATAGTCATGACTGGCTTCATGGTCATATTTACACTCTTTTTCTTATATGGCTTGTCTTTGGTGAGTTCATATGTTTATTACCACTTTCTCTGCTTTATACCTTAGCTATATGTATCAAATATTAATGTCCTAGTAGCTTACTACAATCACTTCTTTCATGTACATTGTGCATGTGTATGTGTGTATGTGTGTGTGTATTTGTGCTTAAAAAAGTCCCAATGGATTGAGAAAATGATGTACCCACATAAAATTGGACCTCTTTTTGCAAAAAGGTCTGAATTAATGAACTAATGCATCAAAAAGAAAAATGATTTTGAGTCTAAAAAATATCAAAGACTTTTCTAGATGATTATTGAGGATGTTCTTGGGGGATGGACCCATCTTTTTTCCCTAAGGGTGGCTATCACGTGGTAGCCAATCACAATACCTCTTCTCCCTCTAATATTCTGTCTCACAGTAACTTCCCACCTCACTCCTCTCTTCCTTCTCTGAACAGGGGCCTCTAATTTCTTCCACCTTCCAGGATGTTTTCTACAGAGGGGATGCAGATGCCTCTTCCTAGTACTTTAATTTAGCTTTGTTAAATTTTTCCAACTCTGCATTTCTACCCTTTCCTCAGATCTTCTTCCAGCTTTTTCCCCACCCTTTCCCCAGCAATAAAAGCCCAGCATTCAAGTAGGACAAATAAGGGTCCTCTTTAAAAAGAGGTTGAGAGGACAGAATTATTATACCTTAATATTTTGTCACTCTCATGGATACATATCTATGTTATGATAAAAACATTCTTATTTTATTGTGCCACCAGTGATTCTCAGTGAACTAAATATACATAACAGGTAAATGTCTTCTCCCTCTTTCAGATAGCTTTAGTGTTCCTGATGAGTGTGCTATTAAAGAAAGCTGTCCTCACCAATTTGTTTGTGTTTCTCTTTACCCTCTTTTGGGGGTGTCTGGGATTCACTGTATTATATAAACAACTTCCTTCATCTCTGGAGTGGATTTTGAGTATTTGTAGTCCCTTTGCTTTTACTGCTGGAATGATTCAGGTAAGGGCATAGTTAATTGGTTTATTATTGAAATTCAAAAGAACTTGATAATCCTGACCCTTCGTGATTAAATTATCTCAAGCTAAGAGCCTTTATTCTAAACCATTTTTCTACTCTAAAGCTACATTTGAAAATGTTATTATTACGTTGTAGAATAATTGTCATTGCACAAGGAAACTTAAGTTAAAAAATCCTTCTCAGAATAAACTCAGTCATGAAATTGTTAACATTTTAACACAGATTGAAAAGTTGTACAGTGTGTAGGATGAGGAAGTGGACTTGGGAGTAGGGCTTTCTGTGTTCTGATTCCAGCTTTTCTACTTCTCTCTATGAGATTTTGACTTTGGCTGGTTAAGCTACACAACTTTGCTATGCCTCAGTTTCATCATAATAAAATGCAGATAATAATAATAAGACTAATCTCATAAGGTTGTAATGAAGATTATATGGGATAATATAGAAAAGCACTTGAATAATTTCTAGAACATAGTAGCTATTATTATATGGAAAAATTATAGATACAAATCTTATTTGCAATAATAACTAGAGGAGATACGTTTTCCTAATTAGATGCTTCAAAGAATTTCTCATTTTCTTTCAAAACTTTGTGTTTCCTTTGTTGCATAGAATGGATGTTTTGCAATATTGCAATGTTTTTATGAAAACAAGCAGATTTGTTACAATTAAATTCCTGTATTAAAATATTGTATTTTAAAATTAATGTTTACTTCTAATATTTCTTTGATCACTGAAAAATGGAAATATTTTGACTAATAACTTATTTATATATTTCGCTGTAACTAATAAGGTCTTCTTGGAAAAGCTAGTTAATAAATTAATAATTCTTGCTGCTATGCCAAATTATTTAGCCATTTAATTGAAGCATTTATTATTATTTTTGTTTGAATCTTAGGTTATTCGAATGGATTATAATTTGAATGGTGTGATTTTTCCTGACCCTTCAGGAGTCTCATATATAATGATAGCAACGTTTTCCATATTGGCTTTGGATGGTCTTATCTACTTGGTATTGGCATTATACTTTGACAAAATTCTACCTTGTAAGTGATAATGGATTTTTCTCTGACCTCTATAGTTATTGATTACATTGACTATGGTTTTAAGGTTATGTGAATATATTTTAAGAAATGAAGAATGTTTTTCATCTCAGACTAAATAAATTCTTTATTTCTACTTCATAGTTTAATGGCCCAGAATAATTTTTATGTGAAAACAATTATTGTTTTGATTTCAATATAATGTTATAATTATACAATAATGATAATTATATAAGATAATTATATAGTAATTAAATAATGTTACATTTCCAAGTATCCCTGAAAGTGTTTTTTGAAAAAGTAATATTTAGGATTTGTATCAGAATAAGATGAAATAAGTTAGTTCTTATGATGGTTTGACTAGTCTAGGGCCATTGTACCATGGAAGTGCTTCCTAATAAGTATTTATTCAAGATTATTATTATTATCAGATTTTTAAATATATTGTTCATATTTACTAAAGTATATTAATTATCCAGTTAGATTATTTTGTAAAGAAGCAAAAATTTCACAGAAGCCCAGAATTTCTTCACACATACTAGAATTAGAATGTTTTATTCCTTGTACAATTTTCTTATTTATCCTTATTTTACATGTTCCTTCCACTCTGACTATATTTTAGGTTGTCATGTTTCTATGTATTTACTTGTACATATTCCTGTCTTTCTCTTATTTCTGGTTTATATCTGAAGGCTCTTACTAAATAAATACTACATCATCTTTTTAAAATCTGGAAAAAATATCTTAAAAATAGACCATAATTTTATCCTGAACAAATATAATTCCTCCATGTATTTTCATTCTCATACCTATACATGATAATATAGATTTCAGTATTATGTTCAATGGTATTTCCATGGTCAAATTATTATATTTAAGTTCACAAACATGTCTACAATTATTTTTATGTTCTATATTAAGGCTTTGTGTTTTCTCAAATATTTGGTTTCATTCATTTTTCTAAAGCCTTTTAGATCACATCTTATTCTAACATTTATTTATACTTTTTTGAAAGTTCCAGTATATTGTTTAACTTTTACAATATGTTATATCCTTTGAATTTTCATTGTTTGCTTCATTACTAAGTTTTCTTCTCGATAATAAATAGGATGTTAGAAGGAAAAGAATTTTTCTAGGATGCTTAAAAGTTCAAGACATTCTGCAGTATTGTGAGCAAGCCTTCTTTTCTCATTGTATTAATATTACTGATCTGGTATTTTGTTGCCTCTTGATTAATTAGATGGAAGTGAGTGTCGTTACTCTCCATTATTTTTCCTGAATTCGTCATCTTGTTTTCAACACCAAAGGACTGATAATAAGGTCATTGAGAAAGAAATAGATCCCGAGCATCAATCTGATGATAATTTTGAACCAGTAGCTCCTGAATTCCAAGGAAAAGAAGCCATCAGGTAAATCACATATATAGTTATACTAATTAATGTAGGAGTGCAAGGCTAAAGAATTATTAACCAACAGCAACAGGAGAAGAAATTCGTTTTTGTCAACATCACTTTAAACTGTTCCATTGCCACCATCAGAAATTTCTCCTGTTACTTGAAAGGAAAATTCTCCTTACCAGCTCTGTATAATGTTACCTTGTCATACTTCATCTTGTCTCCCTTCCTGCTTCTGTCTGTTGTCCCCCACTTCTCTTTACATTTGTTCTTCTCATTCCCTGAACCCCTCCTTCCGTGGTTTCATCTGATTTATATGGTATGGCAGAAGTAAGAAACTGGGAATCAGAAATTCTTAGATTCTAATACCACTCTTGTCTCTCACCTGATGTGTAATCTTGGAAAAACAAGTAAGTTTTCCTGAGTGTCAGTGTCTTCTATGAAACAAGAGTAACATCTTCTATGTAAGGTTGTTACAGGATTTGGTATTTAACAGAATCATATGAGGAACACTTAAAATATCTATGCTCTCAGAACCTGCCTACCTCCAGTGATTCTAACTCAGCAGGTTTGGGATGAAACCTAAGTATCTATGGAGTTTAAAGAGCTCTGTAGATTTTTCTACAAAGTTTGCAACAAAGTTAAAAATAATCAGAGCTTTAAATATTAACCATTTATTTATTTAGCAGATGTTCATGTAGTGCTTACTATGTACCAGACATATACCTCATTTTCACAAAAAGCTAATGAGGCAGGTACTTTTGTTTTCCCCATTTTACAGATGAGAAAAGTGAAATACTGAAAGGTTAAGTCTCTTGCCCAATGTGACATGACTCGTAAGTGGGGAGCTGGGCTTGGAATCCAGACAGTCTAGCTCTAGAGTCCATGCTCTTTAACATCTGGTTAATTTGATAAATATAAAGATAGAGATATTAACTAAATGTTACATGGTCGAAAGGAGTGTCAACTACCCTAGTTTAGGGAAATTGAGCATGGGAATGTATATTTTTCTCTTAAAAATTAAAAATTATGAAGAAATTTAGGCTTTTAAAGTTAACATATTCACCATCCAGGTTGAACCTATAAACATATTGTCATATTTGCTTTATATTTTTAATGAATGTATTATATGCTTATCTAAAGCTCCCTTTGATATCTCTATAATATTTTCTCCCTCCCTCATCAGAATTGACCTTGATGATGGATTTGGGGTTGTCACTTCCCATCTATATTTACATATTGCAGCATGCACTTACGGCCCTAAACAATGCTTGCTATAGCTCTGTGTGTTTTTAAATTAATCTCTAAATGGTATCAAATTGTACTTATGGTTTCTTCATATTGCTTTTACACTCAACATGCTTTTTGAGATCTATTCATAATGGTAACTATGGGCTAAGGCATTGATTTTAACTTTTATATAATATTGTAAGATATGAATCTACCACTTTTATTTATCCTTTCTTACACTGAATAATATTCTGGTTGTTTTTAATTTTTTTGCTCTTACAAACAATGCTACAATGTACTTCCTTTAAGAACAAGGCAGATAAAAAGGTGAATTTGTGCATATATACGTGTGTGTGAATGTATGAGTGTATGCGTGCACCTGCATATGTGTATGGCACACCCAGCAGAAAAGACAAAGACCTCTAAGCTTTGTGCAGAATGTAAGAGGTGGCTTGGTGGTCCTGACACATAAAACATAAGGCAGAGGATGCTGAAAGATGTCACCGGATGGACCATGAGAAGTTGCTTCATGTACAAAGTACCCTTGATTTTCTCTTTGAGGCTGATGAGGAAATCCTGAGGAATGTTGAAGAGTGAATAAAATGGTTTTTAAAATAAATTAACCTGTTTGCTGTATGGAGCATGGATTGTAGGGGAATAAATCAGAAGTAGGGAAAAGAATTAGAGGCAGTGGACAAAAGGAGAATTGGTGAAGAACTTGAGAGTTCTGAGACCAGAACTATTTTGGAGTTAAATTTTACAGGAAATGATAACTGGTTGGATGGGTGATGAGTCTGAGTAAGAATCAAGAAGAGAATAGTTGAATGTCTATGCTGCCAAGTAAGATCCAGAATGGTGGAGAGATGGGTTAAGCTGACAGTGCAATGAGG
The DNA here is from genome assembly GCF_020740605.2 of Lemur catta. Taxonomy (NCBI): domain Eukaryota; kingdom Metazoa; phylum Chordata; class Mammalia; order Primates; family Lemuridae; genus Lemur; species Lemur catta. The sequence continues at coordinate 47,611,660 of NC_059142.1, read as the reverse complement.
TCTGTTCTGGGTATGCAATTTTAGAGCAGTTAATTCTCAAACTTGGCTTTGCAGTACAATCATTTGGAGAACTTTAAAAATATCCTAATCCTCAGTCTTCACCCTAGATCAATTAATATGAATATAATGTGAATCTCTGAGGGTCATCTCCAAGCATCTGTTCCCTTTGGGATTCTAATATGTATTCAGTTTGCTAATCACTGATTTAGAGGGTGTGTGTGTGTGTGTGTATGTGTGTTTGAGAGAGAGAGATAGAGAGAGTGAGAGAAAGAGAGAGAGAGGGAGGAAAGACTTGAATGAGGCAATCCAGCAACCCATTAGATGTGTGAGTCAATGAAAAGGATAGAGAAAAGATTAAGTTAGTGGTGAAACCCTGAAACCCAATGAGATAACACTGAGAGAGTCTAGAATGGGAAGATCCATAATTTACATGGAGAACACTTAGAACACCAAGATCATGTGTCTAATGAAAGACGAGGACCTTATTAGGAAACAGAGAAGGAGTATTTAGAATCACAGAAAGAAAACCAGTTAAGTGGAATGTAGACACCTTCAACAAAGAGGGAGTCACTGATAGTCACTCATAATCCAATAAGTAAGGATGGAAAAGTATTTGCTGCATTTGGTAATTAGGAGGCCACTGATGATTTCAGGGTGACGAGGTCCACTATGGTGAGTTCACAAATCAGAGTGTGATTGAAGTGGAATGAAAAGGAAGGGAGGAAAATGCCAAGTTTACACTTTTATTTTGAGAATTTTATAATAATAAGGGGACGAGAGAAATTCGATTGTATTTAAAGCAAAGTTAGAGTTCAGAGAGGACATGATAGAAGATGCAGGGCACAGAAGGTCTTACTAACGAACAAGACTTGGAGGGACAGGAGATGATGGATGAAGACCGCAGATGAATGAGCTGATCTGGATTGAATAGGGGAAAAGAACTAAACCCCATAAGGCTAAAAGAAGAAAATGAGGATAATTACAGAGCATTCTACTTCTAGGCAAAATACTAAATAGTTTAATTGTAACTTTCTAGAGAGACTCTTTTATTTTCTATCTCAGGGGAAATGATTAATTGAAAATAAGTCTTTGTCTTTCTGAATAAACTGGTTCTGCCATCTCATTTCACATAAAATGGTTGGCTGCATCTATCACTGTGACTAGGATTGTTCACAAACTGTGCTATTTTTACTTTAGTATTGGGTAAGTAAACATCCCTTTTGTTATTTCAGAATCAGAAATGTTAAAAAAGAATATAAAGGAAAGCCTGGAAAAGTGGAAGCATTGAAAGGTAAAGAAAAACATTTCACTTTTTAATTGACTTATTTACTACAGAAAATGAAAATAATTCAATATGGAAAATTTAAAAATATAGATAAGCAAAACAAAAAAAAAGAAAAAAGAATACAAACAATCTCTATCACCTGGGCATTAACCATGATTAAGAATTTGTTGTGGCTGGGCGCGGTGGCTCACGCCTGTAATCCCAGCACTCTGGGAGGCCGAGGCGGGTGGATTGCTCGAGGTCAGGAGTTCGAGACCAGCCTGAGCAAGAGCGAGACCCTGTCTCTACTAAAAATAGAAAGAAATTATCTGGCCAACTAAAATATATATATAGAAAAAAATTAGCCGGGCATGGTGGCGCATGCCTGTAGTCCCAGCTACTCAGGAGGCTGAGGCAGTAGGATCGCTTGAGCCCAGGAGTTTGAGGTTGCTGTGAGATAGGCTGACGCCACAGCACTCACTCTAGCCCGGGCAACAGAGCGAGACTCTGTCTCAAAAAAAAAAAGAAAAAAAGAATTTGTTGTAAAATTCTTCCAGATATTTCATGAATCTATAAATTTATAATTTTTCAGTGGCTAAATAACATTCCATTGTATGGATACCATGACTAACTTAAGTAAACACACCAGTGTGTGAAATTCAGTTTGTTTCCAATTATTCACTATCATAAAAAACACCAGAATGTACATTCTTGTTCAATCTTTGTAAATGTCATTAATTATAATATTTCCTGAATATATATAAAATATATAGAAGCAGAATTATTCAAAGAAACCATATTTTCAAGATTCTTGATTCATATTTCAAATCATTTCCCTCTAATGTTATAAAAATTCATACTCCCCAGGTAATATATAATTAATATAAATAACAAAAATAGCAATAAACACGTAAAGTTCATTGAGGACTTGGTGTGTGCTGTCTGAGAACTATGGGAAGTGATCTATATGCACTTGTTTCATTTAATCCTATGAAAAATATTTTAATATCTCCCTCACTTTGTGGACGAGGAAAACTGAGGCTTATGTTTCATTTTTCCAGTTAATATGGGTCAATTCTGTGATAGCCAATACCATGTCCCTTTTACCCTTGAAAACACTGTGTACTTTCCATTTAAAAACAATAAACATAAAATTTGTTAATGTACTTGTTAAATTCTCCCAATATTATTTACTAAAAATTCATCTTTTTGATGAATTTGAAAGATCATTCTATTAATCTTTATTTTTATGTTTACTTTGGTCCATATTAGACTTCTGTTCTATTCCATTGGTCACTGCATCCTGCACCAGTAATGTATTATTTTAATTATTATAGTTCTGCAATGTATTATGTTGGCAATTAGGAAAATATTGAATATTGTGCATTTTAAGGTATTTATGAAGAGAAACATGCCACTAAATAGTCTTGTTCTATGTTTTGGAAAAACCCTATCTAATCCCCTCCCATTTATAATTTTAATATTTTATTCTGAAAACAGGTTTGCTCTTTGACATATATGAAGGTCAAATCACAGCAATTCTGGGCCACAGTGGAGCTGGCAAATCTTCACTGCTAAATATCCTTAATGGATTAACTGTTCCAACAGAAGGTGAGCAAAAAGAAATTTCTCCAAGGCAAAATGTCTGATAATAGAATGAGGTCATATGTATGCTTCTTGCATTTTAAATTTGATGGTTTAAGAGAAATAATGTTTATTGAAAGTTGTTTCCTGGAACTCTATGATTTTGAATATATTTTATATTTTTTCCAATTTTTATAAAAATAATTATCTTTATCCCATTTTGTAATATTTATGGGGAAATGTACACTAAGTATACATTTATGTCAAGAATAACTAGTAGTCGTTAATTAATTATGAAGTTATCATGTCAGATATTTGTGAATATATGCCAATATTTTCTTAAATAAGATCCCTGAATGTTAATAAAATGTATTATCTTGCCAACAGTAAGTTATTTTTAACTTCTTTTCTTAGGATCAGTTACTATCTATAATAAAAATCCCTCTGAAATGCAAGACTTGGAGGAAATCAGAAACATCACTGGTATTTGTCCTCAACTCAATGTTCAATTTGACACATTGACTGTGAAGGAAAACCTCAACCTATTTGCTAAAATAAAAGGGATTCATCCGCAGGAAGTGGAACAAGAGGTAATGGGCATGCTTGGGTTAACTGAACTGCTGCCATTTACCAGTTCCCTTAAGTGGTTTATCTGCCCTGTTATGAATAACATTTAGGCAAGGAGGTCCCATAAACAATGTCTGCTGCATTAATGGGCAGTTAAAATTGCATAATATGAATCGCTTTGGATTTTAAGCTTTGTATATTTTCTCATATAGGTACAACGAATTTTGTTGGAATTGGACATGCAAAACATTCAAGATAACCTTGCTGAACATTTAAGTGAAGGACAGAAAAGAAAGCTGACCTTTGGGATTGCCATTTTAGGAGATCCTCAAGTAAGTGAGATTATGCATGGGGAGGAAAGCAGATTGAATATCCCCAAAACATCAAGTTCTTTTTCTGCTAAAAGTGGTAGAGCTTTCATTGCAATGTATCAAGAGAGAGCCTGCTATGTTCAACTATAAATATAAGCAAATTGAAGACAAATGGTTGGATAGTTACTATTTTTTTATTGTTTTTCATGCTATCATGTGGAAACAGTTGACATGGAAGACAGATGTATTTTATGTATGTTTATTCTCTGTAGGTTTTGCTCTTAGATGAACCAACTACTGGACTGGATCCCTTTTCAAGGCATCAAGTGTGGAGCCTCCTGAAGGAACGTAAAGCAGATCGTGTCATCCTCTTCAGCACCCAGTTCATGGACGAGGCTGACATCCTGGCTGGTAATTGTTGGTTTTACCTCAGTATTACCATTAAGAACTTGGGAAATTTAGAAGCAATGTTTATTCCAGGGTAAGATCCCTGCTCTCATTACCTTGGTGCACCAACGTTCCATAGCAGTCTGGGGGGTGGATGACAGGAGTTGACTTCTACAGTGCAATTCCTCCCAGGTGGTGCATTCGTTAGGTTGTGACCACTAATGAAAAATTGTGATTACTTTTTCAGGTCAGCTATCAATTAGTTTAAACATTCAAATCTTTAACATATATTTGGTTCAAAAATAGCTACTCATTCTTTAGCATCTGAGTAGAACCACATAATTTGTGTGTGTGTGTTTTTTTTTCCAGGAAATATTGGAGCGTGCTGACATAGACTGATGTTCATGGGCTTATATTAAATGCATCCTTTCTAATTAATGTGTGTTTCAAATTTTAAAATGCACAGTGGATATAGTTTATGCCTCATAGGGCACTTCTCTTTTGGAATTCTGAGCTTTGGCTCCTCACGTTTATTTTCTAGAGTGGGAAGAAATGACTCCTAATATCTTTTCTCCCTTGCTTCTTTTTAATCAGATAGGAAAGTCATCATGTCCAATGGGAGATTGAAGTGTGCAGGCTCTTCTATCTTTTTGAAGAGAAAATGGGGTCTTGGATATCACTTAAGGTAAAGACTTTGGGAATAGACTGGATATGTGCGTTTTCAATACTGGAATATCAAAAAGGTGGGCAATCATGAAAGAAAACTGGCTCTCTGCTTCATCTCTGCCATCTGGATTGATTAATACTTTTCTGATGTTTCTGCCTCCTCATATTTTTCTTAATGTTAATAGTGGGCAACATTTCAACATTATAAACCAAGACTGATTGTTCACAGAAGGACTACTTCATGCTCTGTGCAGCCTAAACCTCTAATTTCTTCCCACCCTCCACTTTCCTCAGCCTGTCCATATAATACTGTAATTAGTTTTTGTTGTTTCATAGGGAACAAAGGCAAATAATTTCAGAAGCCGGTATCAACAGGCAATAACTTTGGGGGTGAAGAGTAGTGATAACTGTGCCTAACAAGAAAGTGTATATCCAGGCTAAAAGAATTTTAAAAAATAAACTCTATGGCTAAAGAAAACATGGATATGGGCCAAATTTCCCTATTAGCCACTAATTTCTGATAGCTACGTGATCTGATAGAATCACTTTCCCTAAGAAGCCTCTTCTGCCTAATGTTCTCATCTCCCTTTGTTTATCTTCATACTTGGTATATAGCTTTAAGTACATTACATATTTGTTATTATGTTTGTAGTTCTGAGTTTATACATCTCCTATGTATAAACCATAAGATTTTTAAATTGATGGATTATTATTGTTATTATTTACTAATTTTGTTTGTTCTACAAAGCCCAGTAAAGTAAAAGCTCTTTTTGTGTGTGTGTGTGGTAGCAGTTGAGAAAATGCAAAATGACCTGTCTTCTCTTTTAAATGTTAGTTTGTATAGGAATGAAACATGTGATCCAGAACAAATAACCTCCTTCATTAATCATCACATCCCTGGTGCTAAATTAAAAACAGAAAATGAAGAAAACCTTGTGTATACTTTGCCTTTGGAAAGGACAAATAAATTTCCAGGTAATTTAAATATGATTACAATGGAATGAAATTTGGGAACAAATGTTCACATTATTATTATAATTTCCATTGTCTAATGAATTTGGATTTTGTCTTAGGTCTGGTCACCTGAGAAGTAGAGCTTGAGATGAGGGTTTGAGTGCAATTAATCTATTTGGTAGTTGATCCCTGCAAGCACCAGCAGATAATGGGGACATGAGAGAGGAAAGGGAGGAAGCCAGGGAAGTTTGCGTTATGGAGCAGGTTACTGTGGTAGGCAATTGAGGTGTAAAGGCCACGGCGCTGGGGGGGGGGGAATAAATGAATAGGTAAGTAAGTGGGCTCAGGATTATGTCACTGAAGGGGTGAGGAAGCTGGAGTACTTGTTGCTCCCTATCCACCATCCTTGGGTAAGGGATTCTTCAAGGAGCATTAACTTTCTGACCCTTCAGAATCACTCTGAACATGAGCTTAGCATACTTCTGAGGCCAGAAAAAGGATCTCAAGCAGGTGTTTTTAATAAACAGATTTATTGTACATAGGTGAGTGCAGAAAAAATGTTGGTGGGGCAGCAAAGTTTCTGCTACAGATTTGTTTCTGTACAATAGTCCCCCCTTATCCATGGGGGATACATGGTTCCAAAACCCTCATCTTACAGCTGAAACTGTGGATACTACTGAATCCAACTGCCGTCAATCAGAACATGTTTCTGTTCACATCTTCTACCCCCAAATTTAATGCCTTTTCCATATTAACTAAGCACTTACCATGCACTGTGGCTGTAACTTTTGCAGTTTGAAGTGCAACAGAAAACGAGCACAACTTCCTTTTGCCTTCTTCACAATTTCACAGTTAGAGGATTGATTCTCACCAGAGATCTTAGAAATCGCAGCATACAGTTTTTTTCTGTCCTTATTAAGTCAAGATCTTTCACTGTTTCACTTAAAGGAAACCCTTTACAGGTTTTCTTTGGCATATCCAAATTGCCAGTATTACTATTCTTGCCCTTTGGGGCCATTACTAAGTAAAATAAGAGTTATTTGAACATAGCACTGCAATATCTTGACAGTTGATCTGAAAACCATCACCACGGTGGCTACTAGGTGACTACAGGTGGGTAGTGTGTATAGAAAGCATGGATCTGCTGGACAAGGAGTTGATTCACATCTCGGTCAGGAATCAGTGAGACAATGCAAGATTTCACTATTCAGAAGGGCATGCAATTGAAAACTTCTAAATTGTTTATTTCTGTAATTTTCCATTTAATATTTTTGGGCTGCAGTTAACTGGGGCTAACTGAAACTGTGGAAAGCAAAACCATTGATAAGGAGGAGGGATTACTCTATTTTAATTCAATTGTGCACGTATTATTTTGCAGAGAAAAACATAGCTTACTTATTCTACAAAACTGTTCAACATAGTTTCTCAGCCAGAAGGGTAGCAGTACCAACCTAGGTTTCATTTTATAAGTAATCCTAAGTATCACTAACTTGTACAGTGCTTACTATATGTTAGGCACTGTTCTAGTGGTTTCATATATACCAACTCATTTAGTCCTCACAACTGTTCTGTGAGATGGGTGGTATAATTTTCCCTGTTTTACAAATAAGGAAATGTATTTCAGTCTCTTCTGATTTAAATAGCATCCTTTTTGTTTAAACATTTAACTTATTAAAGGTTTAATTCCTTATAAGCCTAATTTAAATAAGCTCTTTTGGATGATTTAGTCTCATTAGGCAAATAGGAATTCTGATTTTGGTCCCACCCCCAAATATGGCAGCTCTATATGTCTTTGTAGTAGCATGGAAGACGGTGTTCTCAGATTGGTGGCGTATATTATATTATTCTGTTCTTACACTAAGACCCCATGAGGTACAGCTGGCCCACTTTCTTTTTTGGTCAGAGGACAATAAGGAGTTATATGTTGGTACCACCACTGTAATATGTCACTCAGCCAGAGTCTCTAGTGTTGACATCCTGGCCAAAGGCAGACTCTTTACACAGACCCAAGGCCTCTGTTAGTCTAATGGCATACTTGTGTCCATTCCAGGACATGGGACCCCAGGTGCCCTGCCTGACACATGCAGGCCATGGGGAAACACAGTGCTTTCTACAGTCTCATCCATCTAGTTCCTCTCAGTAATGTTGTTGGCTTATTGCCCCACCCAGTGTAGAAAGCAGCATGATGAGAGAGTCTTCTCCTACGAACTTGGGTCCTTATCCAAGTTGCCCCCTGTAATAGTTACTCAATAAATGTGTATTCGGAACCTATTATGCAAAAGGCACTGCTCCAAGTGCTAGAAATACAGCATTAAATAAAACATGAGTTCCCACAGCCTACCTACATTTAACAGCATGGAGAAAAGTGGATACGCAAAATAAAATTATTCTACAATTGTACAATAAAATAATAAACAATGTCACGTGAGTTAGAGTGATGGCAGGTGTCAGAATGAGGTTTATATAAAGTGGTCACTGAAGGCCATGAGAAGAAAATGGTCAAAAACATTCTGAGTAGAGGGGAAAAGGGGATATCTGCAGGGCAGTGAGTGAGGGGGCAGAGTGGCAAGTCGGGATGGGTAGGGTTGTATGAATAGATGGAGAGTGGCTCTTATGGAGCCTCAGAGGTTGTGTTATTGACTTTGATTGTTATATTAAATGCACTGAGAAACCACTGAAAGATAGAAGGAAAACCCAGAATATAGGTAGAGATATGTGTGGGTTTGTAGTGTGGAGGTGAGGAGATGATAGTCCTGATTGCTCATATGTCCTCAGAGAAGCCTGGTAGGAAGTTTGTAAGCTGAGAATAGAAGATGGAGAACAGACAGTTTGAGGACAGAGGGAGAGAGCTGACATTAAAGAGTCATTAAAGAAAGTGAAAGCGTTCTAATGAAATTTTGTGTTTGACTACTGTGATATTCCAAAGACATGATTTTCCAAAAAATGTTCTGCATCATCTTTTAAATAAGTATTAATTTAGTTGGCTTGGTTATTGATGTAGTTTTTCAAAGTATCTATTCCTCTCTTTTGTCTTAGATCTTTTCAGTGCTCTTGATAAGTATTCTGCTCAGGGAGTGATGGGTTATGATGTTTCCATGTCAACTCTGAACGAAGTCTTCATGAAACTGGAAGGAAAGTCAACTATCGAACAGGGTAAAGCCATTTGTACAATTCACAGAAAATCAATTTCTAAATGATCATGTGAAAACTTAGTATTTATAATTTCTTATTTTATTTATTTATTTATTTTTTATTTATTTTTTTGAGACGGGGTCTGGCTCTGTTGCCTGGGCTAGAGTGCTGTGGCGTCAGCCTAGCTCACAGCAACCTCAAACTCCTGGGCTCAAGCAATCCTCCTGCCTCAGCCTCCCAAGTAGCTGGGACTACAGGCATGTGCCACCATGTCTGGCTAATTTTTTCTACATATTATTAGTTGTCCAGCTAATTTTTTTTTATTTTTAGTAGTAGAGACAGGGTCTGGCTCTTGTTCAGGCTGGTCTCGAACTCCTGAGGCTCAAACAATCCGCCCACCTCGGCCTCCCAAGTGCTAGGATTACAGGCATGAACCACCACACTATAATTTCTTATGCATGAATCACACTAAGAAATGTGATTCATTCCAAATTTGGCTATGCTCTTTGAGATGGGCTGTCACTGTTTCTTAACATCATTACTAGGACTGAACATAGAGCCCTTCATGGAGTCTGCCAAATTTCTCTTTGGAAACTATCTCCTATTTCAGCAGTTTTCTCCTTTCCCCAAATACTCATCACTGCTTCTTGGATAGTATGAATCTGTGATAGGTTCTTAATCTGGGGCATGAGATCTGAGTAGAATTTTTTTATAAGAAAATTGCTTGTAGCTTGGAAATACGACAAGTATACAAAATTCCACTAAGTTCCTGATGGGGAGAATTCTTAGTATCAGCTCTTGTGTATTTAATGGTTATTTATAGAGCTCCTCCTATGCCAGACACTTTGATAAATGTGTGGATATACATTGATATATGCCTTCAATATTATCTTCCTACAATAACTTTTTCAACAAGTGTCATTGGCACCGTTTTACAGATATGAAAATCAGGCCTAAGAGCAGTTAAATGATGGTCCCCAGTCATACCACTTGTAAGTCATATGTGTAGGATTCACATACAGGTCTGGTGGTTTCAGAGCTGGTGATCTTTCCCCTACACTGCTAAATTATGGATACTTTAGTAGTAGCAGTAGTCGTAGTAGACATTTAGGCAGTAATGATGCCTATGGAGAAGATTTCTTGAAATCCCACAGAATTTTATTACATGTGGGACTTTCTTTGCCTTTTTAAAGACTAGGCATAATGAGATCACCCTTTTTGTGAATTCTTCTTTTGGTATGAATTCAGTATGTTTTCTCAATGGGTTTATAGAATATGAACATCATTATATTTTTCTTATATTACCTGCATTGTAACCACAAACATTCTAAAACATTTTTTCTTATTTAAAGAGTTTTATTTTAATATGCATCACCACTGGCAATTGTAAAACTTAACTATAGAAGGAAAATATAGAAAGTAGTGGTGAAGCATAAACTTAATAAATATTGAAAAATGTTGTCTAAACAATCCCTTTGAATTGGTTATAAAAATAAAACCAAATGTAAAATAGTTTTTAATATTACTAAAAAGAAAAAATTGTGCTACCCCCAGGATGGCATTAATAATGTGTGTGTGTGTGTGTGTGTGTGTGTGTGTGTAGATTTTGAACAAGTGGAGATGACAAGAGACTCAGAAAGCCTAAATGAAATGGAGCCAGCTCACTTTTCCCTCCCTGAAATGCTGAAGACTGAGAGTGGCATGGGCCTCTGGAGAATGCAAGTCTGTGCAATAGCACGGCTCCGTTTCTTAAAGTTAAAACGTGGAAGGAAAGTGCTTTTGACCCTGTAAGTATCAGAGTACTATGGTTTTGTTAGATAATGAGTTTCAGAAGAGATGCAAACCAGAAGAGAATTTAAAACTAGAACACAATATCCAACATTTCTGCCAGGGGATGGATAAATGCTGCATTTGATTTTACTGAAAGTGGGGATACCTGTATGTTAGCATTTAATTATGCTTATACATACAGGTGTGTTTAGTTTTCATAGTTTGATAACCTGATGTTTATATAGCAGTGCCTTTTGATACTGTGTACCATGCTAAAGTATGACTTTCAGAATGTTGGCACTTAGAATCATGGTTGGCATGTAAATTTGGCACTTTAAATATTTGTGGAATGTCTGACTAAATAAACAAAATTGCTATAGATTCATATGGTAATTTTTCTTTGTTTAGATTATTGGTATTTGGAATTGCAGTGTTCCCTTTGATTATGGAAAATGTACTTCATGCTATGTTTAATCAAAAAATTGATTTGGAGTTTAAAACCGGATTATATTTTCTCTCTCCTGGACAACTTCCCCAGGACCCCCGTACCAGCCTGTTGATCATCAATAACACAGGTGAAAAGAAAAACAAAATTTAAATCCAAAAATAAGTTATTTTTACTGTTTATTAGCACATGTAGGGGGAAAAAGCAAATTATAAGAGAAGAAAATGTAATTTAAATTTCATTCATAGAAAACAACATATGAGCAACTATGCATATTTCCTCTGATTTTGGACATAATAAGGATGATAAGGACAAGAGAGAAGGAACCTGGGTCACTATACAACCTGGGAGAGTAGAGCTGCCCATCTACCTTACTAACCTAAGCTATTACATGAGACAGAAATAAAGTATATTGGCTGAACCACTCAATTTTGAGATCTCTTTGTGACAGCAGCCTAACCTGTACCATAAATATGAGACACACTGATTGCCATGTAAAGGTGGCATATCTGCACCCTATGTCCCTCCATGAAATACGGTAAGATACAAAAAGACCCCTTGTTATGTTATCCCAAGTGATGGGTAATTGGTTTTTTCCTAACTGCTTAATAATTTTAAAGAAGAAGCTTTTATGTTGCTACCTTAGATGTTAAAAAAAAATTCAGAGTAAGAATCCTTTCTTGAGGAGTTCCTTACTTATTCTGATTTTCACATGTATTTGTGATTCGGGGTCGTAATGTATTCTCTTTCAACAAAAATGGTCTTTTCATTTCTGTTTATCATTCTTCTTGTTTTCCATTTGGGCTTTGGAAAGTAAATTTTATTCACTCCACTACCGTAAAACTGAGTCTTGCTAATTGTACATTTAAGATCTAGAATTGTTTACCTACCAGCTTGTATGAAAGGTAAATCATGTGTCTTCTCCTCTTCAGTCACTCTGAAGGCAGCATAATTGTGTTAGTGTGTTTATTTTTTCTTTTTTGTGCTCAGTTGTTAGATATTTTGTGATTTTAGTTTGGGGCTTCTGTGACATCTTGTTCCTCTTTTGTCAAAATCCAATGATCATTGGTAACATGTTTACCTTTTAATGTGAGAATCCCTGTTTGCCCAGGTGACCATATGGTATGGTCAAGGAACTGTGAGATGGAGTGTTTGGCTGCCGCAGGGTACATGGAAAGCTTATTATCTATGTGTATGTTTCACTTGGGGTCAGGGGAAGCCAACTTTATCTCAGGTTTGGCCCTATTTTCCAATCCCAGAGCCCATTCTGCGGGTCCCCAGTATGAAGTCCCATTTCAGAGGCTAAATAAGAAGAAAAAAAGAGTCTTGTCTTTTCTTTTTATTCATTCCAGCCTGCCCTAATTGTTATCTGTAGTTACTTCAGGTCCTGTCCTGCTGTTCTCAGGTAATGTCTCTTAGGAAGTAAACACAGGACTCTCACACTGGTAGCACCTGCTGCTGCTGTCTGCCCTGTGTGGACCGTGGGGAGGGGCCTGACTGCTCATCTTGTTCCAGGTGTAGTTACCCAGTTCATAACCATCTTACATTCATTCACTCTGAGTTTAGATGTCCTAGAAACTAGTTTTACCTTCAGTTGTTTGCTCCCATGTGCTCCAGGCTGTGGATTTTTCTCAGCTCTTATTTGTCTGTCAAATAATCTCATCTGCTTTCTTCTTTAGGGACATATCAAACACTCTAATCAGATGATAGCACCGTTTCCATTTTGCATTTCCTAAGAAAAAATATATTTATGCAATATATATGTATGCTATATATGTAAATAGTAAAATAAAGTAAAATACATTTATTGTTATACAGTTACATATATTTACTTTTCCATTATTTGGAGGAATAGGGAGAGAGGCGTGTTATCATTGGCCATTTTAGGCTGGACAATCTGAGGTACTCCTTATAAAATTATTGTATCTCCACAGATTACTCAGTTCAAATATATTTGTTTACCAAAAGTCATGAATAGAATTATCTTGTTTTTATGATCATACCGTAAATTGCATTAAACAGATTTATCAAGCTAATTGACTATAGCAAAAGATTTGCTAAATAGAAGATGGTAGAATGATTTCTCTTGCATGGGCCAATATTACTGTGATGCCCAAAGAAATATGCCTTCACACAGTATGCTACAAATATTAACTTTATGTATGAGGTTTATTTAAAAAGTTTGACATGCATTTTATTTTGTATGGTCTTTTCTTATTGATTTTATGCTAGAATCAAATATTGAAGATTTTATACAGTCACTGAAGCATCAAAGTATACTTTTGGAAGTAGATGACTTTAAAAACAGAAATGGTACTGATGGCATTTCATACAATGGAGCTATCATAGTTTCTGGGAAACAAAAGGTATGTTTGCCTCTTATTTTTGCTTTTATGACCCAAAATCAATAAGAAAATCCTACCTTTTTAACTGTTTTAAAAACTGCAGAAAGTCAAAACTAGCATATAGCAATTTGACTCAGAAAACCGTTGTGGGTTATTACTTAATAAGCTGTGACGTTTTCATAAGTTTTTGTAAAACATGTTCTATCTTAACTTTGAATCATTTAATAGACAATTTTTACATTCAAAAGAAGCCAAATTTAATTGTATTGTTCAAACTTAACAAAAATATTATAGCTTATAATCATCAGCCAATATAATTATGGATTCAAGGAATCCTATTCAATAGGTAACTATTTATATATATTAAGAGCATACATTAAATGCTGTAATAACTACATGAAATCTCTGAGAGAAAAGTATTCTCAGTCTGCTACCTTAGCAAATTTCAGATTGGGTAAAAGAGTGCGAGCCATAGAGATTCACCAAGGAACAAAACTATTGAAAATGCATCTTAGTCCTAAAAACTCTTGAGTTGTATTTGCATTCCAATAAAAACAAGGGGCCAAATTAAATGACGCTAACTCTTCATTTCTTGCCACAAAGGAAATGAAAACAAACATCTTTGAAGATGTTTCATTGAATCAAATTCTACCTAAATTAACTAAATATACTATAAAGGATGTATTCCCTCTGTGTCAGCTTTGAAAAACTACTTTGGTAGCTGCTTTTTTTGTTACTTATCTAACATATTTACTAAATGGATGATTGGTAATAAACATTGTTGAACCTCTTGATGAATTCATGAACATTTTCGTAAACATAAAGTACATAAACATTGCCTCAGAAAGTATGAAAATGCTTCCTGGGCAGTGTAACGATGAACATTTTATGAACTCCACCCATACCTCCTATCCAGAAGATCAGGGTTCCTCTGCTTGCCCACTGTAAACGGACAGTGCCTCCTTGTCAGGGAGACTTTTTTAAAACTCCAGTAACCAAAATTTCCTCGTCGAAAAATGGGGACAAAATTATCTAAAAATTAGTAACACTAATAAAAATTCATATCGAGTGAATACTGTCTTTGTGCTAGGGCCTAATCTACATGTATATAACCTCATTTAAACCATATAACAACCCATTTAGTATCCCTTTTTACAGATGAGGAAGCTAGAGCTCAGAAAGTCAGTTAACTTAAAGATGGACACAGCTAGAATGTGGCACTGTTAGGATCTCATATAGAAAACTTGCCTTTGTTCTTTAAAGATTTAGAATTGACATTATTTATTTTGTTTTTGTTTGTTTTAAGGATTATAGATTTTCCATTGTGTGCAACACCAAGAGATTGCACTGTTTTCCTATTCTTATGAATATTATCAGCAATGGGCTACTTCGAATGTTTAATTATACACAATATATTCGAATTGAGAGAAGCCCATATCCTCTTGTAAGTATTGAATTTACTGACTCTGAACAATTAAGAATTTGACAAGTACCCTATGTTTTCTCTCTTTAGCCTTTACATATTCATAATTGATTGCTAGTCCTGAAAATTATTATTTTGTCCTAACATTTTAAGTGGGTTATATCAAACAAAATAGGATTTTTTCTTGCTAAGTTATTATAAGGTATTATCAGAGAATTATCATGGGGGAATACTTCTCAATATTTGGTCATAGTCTCCTAGGGAGTGTTTTGAAAGTTGTACATACTTGATTGCAGAGGTGTATGTGAGAAAGAGAGAGGGGGAGAGAGAGGGAAAGAAGAGAGAAAACACTGAATTGGAAATCAGGAGCATGTGTAACCCCATCTTAGAATCTTATAAATCTATTATGTATAATTTGTCAGTGGACCCTCCTTTGACTAAAGGGGTAGTAGACTGACTAATAGAAAGGAGAATCTTCCAGTTCTGGGGCTATATGCTACCTAATTCATTCCTTCACCTACCCACAGTTGCTCTACATTGCAGGGGTGTCTGATACACACAGACTGCATTTGCAGGATTCTGTGTCAGCTGTTTACAATCTGGCTTTGGACAGTTTAGACACCAGAAAGCAGTGGTGGGAGACAGGAGAGCAGGCAAATGCTGCTCCTTGGGCTTCAATCATATCATTTCCTTCCTTTGTCCCTCCAGCCCAGAAGTAACAATGGCTTCCCACTCCATCATCCTTGTTGGATGATCACCACGCACTAATGATTTCATAATGAGTTCTTCTCTATTTTAAGTACTTATGGTAGTTACAGTTCTCTGGTTAGACCCTGGATTATACCAAGAGGGATCTCTCAAAGCTGACTCCAGCAGTTTCACACCAGAAATTTGGGAGAGCAAGAAGCAGGATTAGACATGGATCCATCAAAAGGGAAGCTCATTTTATGACAAAGGTGTGGAATTCAGCTTTGGCTCCACTGCACCAGAGGTGCTGGAAATACATGCAAGTGCAAATTTTCTGCAGGCAATAGGGAAAATGTGGATGAAATGGATAGTACTTGAGGGTCAATGGTGAACATATACATCTGTGAGTTGAAGTGTGACTGACCAACCACATGAGCAGGGCAAGAACAGGATGGTTCAATGTAGCTGTGTCTGAAGAGAACCCCCAGAAAGTAGAACCAGCGAGGTAGCAGAAAGGGACAGCTGTTATTCCCTCTTGGTTCTTTAGTTCCCTATGCCATTGTCTGTTTTCTCAGGATCAAAATGGACTGAGGCCCCTGGCTACTCTTTTAGGCACACCCCACTCTCCACCCTCCATGGCACACACCTTTCCTCTTTTATTCCTATGGTGACAGTAATGCATTTTCCTACCTGGTGAAAAATTAGAATCTATAGATGTAGCCTTTAAAGCCTTAAATAAGCTTTAAGAATTGCAGAATTATTTTGAGACAGGCTTATGATGCTGTCCTGTAATTATATGCAGGAGACTATCCTATATGCCACTTGGGCGTAGGCCCAGCCTCTGGCAGATACTGATTGAGGGGTAGTGATTTAAAGTTCTTCTCCGTGAAGATGAGTTCAGCAGCATCAAGTTTTCTTTTTAGCTCTGCACTTCAGAACACATCCACCCAACTCTTCACATATCCATCTCTAGTTTTGCTGAGGAAGGCATGCTGCTCAGGTCTGAATTATCTGTGCATTGAGAGTCATAATTCCTGAATTATTTTTTTTTTACTGTGGTGAAAATACATAATATAAAATTGACCAAGTTCAGTAGTATGAAGTGTATTCATATTGTTGTGAAATGGATCTTTAAGACTTCATCTTGCAGAACTGAAATTCTATACCCATTAAACAACTCCCCATTTCCTCCTCCCCACGCCCTCTGGAAACCACCAGCATACTTTCTGTTTCTATTAATGTGACTACTGTAGATACCTCATATAAATGGAATCATAATATTTGCCTTCGCTGGTTTATTTCATTTAGCATGTTTTCCACTTTGTAGCCTATGACAGGATTTCCTTCATTTTTAAGACTAAATAATATTCTATTGTATGTATATGTATGTGAATGTTTATACACACACACACACACACACACATATACACACACCATATTTTGTTTATCCATTCATTTGGACATTTGTGTTGCTTCCACCTCTTGGCTATTGTGAGTAATGTTGCTATGAACATGAATGTGCAGGTATCTCTTCTAGACCCCTACTTTCAGTTCTTTTGGATATACGCCTGGAAGTAGACCCTAAATTATTTTTGACTTCTCTGTGTTCTTTGAGTTGAAGCCTGATGTTAAATGATCAGAAATATTCTCCCTCCTACCTCTGTGCATAGATGTTGATGAACTACGCCTATACTTTGATTTTTCCATATTTCAAAAAGCATATTCTTTGTGGTTATTAGTATTTGTTTCATTTAAAAAACATTCACTAAAGTACCTTCAATATTTGCAGAGCTCTGTATCAACAGTCTGGACGGGGCTGCCAGAAGGTTCCATTTTCTTATTTTTGGTTTTATGCAGCACGTCTCCTTACATCGCCATGAGCAGCATCAGTGATTACAAAGTAAGGAAAAGGGGAGAAAATTAAAAAAGAAAAAAAACTTCAGAAATTTCAATAATTGTATTTTGAATGCTATGTGTTCAAAATGTTTTCCTCTGAGAAAAATACTTAAATATATGTTTAATATAGATAATGTGGTTAAGCATCATTTCTAGCAAGTCAGAAAATTTACTTCTAAAAATGCAAAATTCTTTTTACTTCAAAGTTACCGGAAAAACTACAGTGATTTTTCAGAGACTCAAATTAGTCTAAACCTTCAAAGGAAAGGCATTATAAATCTTTTAACTACATTATTTCCTAACTACAAGGAAGAAATAATTGATGTTGAAACTGAGGACCAGATTTATGACTTGAATTCCTTTTCCACTGTGGAAACTAAAATTCTGTGTAATATTTTTATTTGATTATGCCCATTATCCAGATAAAACAGTTAACTTTGGATGCAACTTTCACAAGTCTGAGCCAGTAACCTTCCAAGAAGATGTTTAAACAAAGGAAAATTTACTATGTCCTTCAGATCATAAAATAACATTTCTTTTGAAGGAGCTTAATGCCTTGATCATTATGAGATCTACTTTTCTATTTATTATTCATGAGGTAAAATGATTTAGCAAACAAATCTATCAAACAAAATAATATACTTTTTTTTAAGTGGCCACCTTTAAAACAATACAACTGGCTCTATAGATCTCAGCTTCCTAAACAGTATATGCATAATTATTTTTAAGAATATTAAAATATTAGATTATAGTTACCTTAAAAAATTCTTCCAATGTGTTTTTTTAGATTTGAGTTTTAATTGAATCTATGTTTATCCTGTGTTTTCTCATCAGAAGAAAGCTAAGTCCCAGCTATGGATTTCTGGCCTCTATACTTCTGCTTACTGGTGTGGGCAGGCACTGGTGGATATTAACTTCTTCACTTTAATTCTCCTTTTAATGTATTTTATTTTCTACATAGAAGACGTGGTGAATATTTATTCTACAAGTCGAATTGTGTTGGCTATGGTGAGTAACACAGTACATATATCAAATTTTATAAAGTAATTAATAATAAACTTTAATACTGTTATTTTATATAGTCAAGATGTTTTAATTTTTTATTTTGTCATGAACCAAAACAAAAAGCCTTCAAACTGCAAGTGTAATAAGATATTTACCATTTAATTTTTCCCTCGGATAATTCATTTTTTGACTATGATATTATTTGTATTATCTTCAGGTTATAATTACGCCTGGTTATGCAGCTTCTCTTGTCTTCTTGACATATATGATATCATTTATTTTTCGCAAAAGGAGGAAAAACAGTGGCCTTTGGTCATTTTGCTTCTATTTTGTAAGTACACATACCTACATACAAATAGAGAAATAGAGTTATTTTTTAAACTTTCAGGGTAATGTTAAATATAATCATTTTGCCTTGAGCAGTGGGGAAAATTAATAATATTTTGAAATTACACCAAACAAAGTAGAAGGAAGTATAACTCTGTTACCAAATCAATAATCTTCCTGAAGAACCCAGATACAGTCCTTTGAACAGAATTTATAGAGAACATCCCAGAAAACCTGAAGTTCAAAATATACTCTTGATTTTATATATCCTTCAGAATACAGGGCTCCCTGGAAACACTAGAACAAAAATTGGCTTCTTAACAGTTGACAGTACAATCCATTTCTACAATCTTCAAGAAGGGCTCTCTTAACCTTAGCTGCTAATAGTTTTGGATAGTGACGATGTTTTATACTTATGCCAGATTACTTATTAGTAAATATATATGAAAGTAAAGAGCTTGTCCAAGATTATAGAAAACTTTGCTGGAAATGTTTACAAAAACTCTTAGAGACCCAGAGTGCCTTGCGTCCTGCACTTCAGGCATCCTTTAACTGAGATCCTCAACTGGTGGTTGGATGTCTGTCTTGAAACCAGCTCCCAACTCTTGGAATGGAAGTCCTGAAACCATGAGAGAAACCCAACCAAAGATCATCTGTAAGAAAACACATTTGATATCACCCACTGACTCATGTAAGAAACTAATCTTGGACTCTTTTGGTCAACAGGGAACTGTTGTTCCTTCTCAGTAGACAGTACTCTGACTTGACTTCTCTGGTTACACTTCTTTGTATTCGGCAAATAGTGTCTATTACTATCTCACTATCATCAGCACAATCCAATCCAAGGACAGAAGGTACAGAAAGAACTACAGAATTACCTGACTTGGAAAAAGTAGCTCTGAAGCCATCATGAGGATTAGGTGCACCAAAGGTCTTTCCATTCATACTTTCCATGGAAGCTTTTGTGTTTGGTCAACAGACTTACTGCCATTGTCCAGTGTAATCCCAGAAGCTGGATATGCAGATCAGATGGCAGTAGAAGAGAGTCTTACTGACACTCATTTTTTTTTCCAGCTAGAATTCTTATATATGTCTAGCAAAGATGGACAAAGAATTCACTTCCATTCTTTGTGTTTGCCCATAGTTTCAACTCTGAATGAAGTCAAGCAATGTCAGGGTTAATGGCTGTGGACAGGTCTGTGACTTCCAGCCTGAGTGGCCCTGGGGATGCCCCAGTGAGTGCTCTCAGAGATGCCCTTTCAGCTAATTGTTCTTTAGTCCTAAGTAACTCACAGCCTGGAACATGGTTCCTTTTTATTTGTGGTTTCTCCCTCTCTTTGTGTTTATTCTCCTTACAAAGAAAGCATTCCAGACTGGGACAAATGTACATCTAGATGGACACAGTTTTGCTATGTGTCAAGCGAAAAATCAGCTTCGGGTTTACCTTATACTCACAATTTATCTAGTTTTGTATACAGTTGGCGATCTCTCAGATGAGGGAGCTTTCAACGTCAGTGGTGGAACCGTACCTCAGGCCCTCGTCTTTCAGCTCTCAGTGGAGAAGCTGAGCAGGGATGATTTCCTCATGGATGCAGGCTCTGTAGTCATGCTGTTGGCTGGAAAACATTGTAGGCAGAATTTTCTCAGCCAGGTTCTAGGAGTTCAAATCTATGTATCAGTTCCACAAAATATGACAAACCTTCCAGATCTTGATACACCAGAATCTTCCAGAATAATAGGTTTCATCTCTTGGATTAGAGACCATTCTCCCTTTGTGGGATAAGGTGTGAGAGACCAATGAGAGCAAACTTCCTTTAAACACAGCAGAAGACAGATCAGAATCTGCATTATCATATTATGAATTCCTCTTACATATACAGCAAATGAATAAAGAAAGAAATTTGACTTTTTTATTTCTAAAGAAATTAATAACAATGCAGAACACCTTCTACATTAGTCCATCACATTGGACTAATGCGATGATTAAGATGTTCTTACTGTGATTTGAATAAACTCTCCCAAATAAGGATCACAGCAGAAAATCAAACATGACATTCTGAAACACTGTACTTTTAAAATCAAAACATATCTACATATGACTGGATACCTTTTTTCTTTTGTTGCCAATTCCACCTGAGTTGTCATGGATTGAAATAAAGTAAGACAATATTCCATAGGCAAAGTACATTTTGTAAAATAAAGACTCTGTTCAAAATGTGAAAACAAAATTACAGCACAGTGTTATAGTATAATATGTATTTATAATTTCTGATTATTTTCCCTTTGCTTTTCTTATGTTTATATATTTCATATCTGAACCCTAGATTTCTCATATGTAAAGGAAAAGATAATAACAGCAGCTACATTATAGAGTTGTGAGGGTTAAAGTAAATAATTCATGCTAAGTTCTTAATACCTGGCATTTAATGAATTTAGCAATTATGATCCTATTTTTATTATAATTAATACATTAATAAGATCCAGCAAAGATTTAATATAGTGTTTAATACATACTTGACTGATAAATTGATCCTTTTTGTAATTTCAAAATATTAAGGGGGTACAAATGTTTTTGGTTACATAGATCAATTTTTTAATGCTTGAGTCATGGCTATAAGTGTGCCCATCACGCAAATAGTGTTCATTGTACCCATTAGGTAGGTTTTCACGCATCCCCTCCTCTCCCTACTGCTTGATTTCCACAGAGTTCTACTTTCCTCTGTGCACATGTGTGCTCATTGGTTAGTTCCAATTTAATAGAGAGTGCACGTGGTGTTCTATTCTTTAGATATTTCACATAGGATAATGGTCTCCAGTTTCATCCAAATTGTTGCAAAGGGAATTAATTTATCCTTTTTGTGGCTGAATAGTACTCCATGGTATACATGTATCACATTTGGTTATTTTCCTTATGAATTGATGGGCACTTGGGTTGATTCCTCATCTTTGCAATTGTGAATTGTATTGCAGTAAACATTCGAGCGCAGGTGTCTTTTCAATAAAATGACTTCTTTTCCTAGGTAGATGCCCAGTAGTGGGATTGCTAGATCAAATGGTAGGTCTACTTTTAGTTCTTTGAGAAATTTCCATACTCTTTTCCATAGCGGTTGTGCTAATTTGCAGTCCCACCAACAGTGTATAAGCATTTCTTTCTCTCTGCATCCATGCTAGCATCTATTGTTTTTGAACTTTTTAATAAAAGCCATTCTAACAGGAGTAAGGTGGTATCTCATTTTGGTTTTCATTTGCATTTCCCTGATGATTATATTGAGTTTTGTTAAAAGATAAACAAAATTGATAAGACCTCTTGCTAGATTAACCAGGAATAGAAGAGAAAAGACCTAAATGGAAATGGAAATATTGCAACTGATACCACAGAAATACAAAATATCATCTGTAAATACTATGAAAATCTCTATGCACATAAACTAGAAAACATATAGGAAATGGACAAATTCCTGGAAACACACAACCTCCCAAGACTCAATCAGGAGGAAATGAAACTCTTGAATAGATCAATAACAAGCAGTGAGATCAAAGCAGTAATAAAAATATCTTCCAACAACAATAACAAAAGTCTCAGATCAGATGGATTCACAGCCAAATTTTACCAGACCTACAAAGAAGAGCTGGTACCAATACTGCAGAAATTATTCCATAACATCAAAAAGGAGGGAATCCTCCCCACTCATTCTGGGAAGCCAGTATCACCTTGACACCAAAGCAAGGAAAGGAAACAACAAAAAAAGAAAACTACAGACCAATATCCATTATCAATATAGATGCAAAAATACTCAATAAAATACTAGCAAACCAAATTCAGCAGCACGTCAAATTGATCCTTAAAAACAGAAAAATAGTTTACAGTCCCACCAGCAGTGTTTGAGTGTTCCTGTCTCTCCACATCCATGCCAACCTTTGTTGTTTTGGACCTAAACATTTGTACCCCCATAAATTCTGAAATTAAAGAAAGAAATACATAAATTAAAAAAACCAGAAAAACAAAAAATTTCTTTATTCCTTCCCCTCCTTTGCCAGTAAAATAAAATGAGTCCATTACAATGAAAATACAGAATCTCAGAAAAATAAATTCTTTGGAATGGGGAAAAAATGGAGCCGAGAGAACAATGAGAAAACTTTACAGTAGTCTAAGTGAGAGTCTATATGGCAATATGGATTATTTGTTTTTGTATAACTGCTGTGTAACTTTCAATATATATAGGGTTTTATACATTAGCAATATTGTTACCTTAGCTATAGAAAGGCAACTTCTCTTTTTATCCTTTTGTCTTAGATTGAACTTAATAATGCACTGTCAGGAAGTCTGATCATTTTTAACTTTCACCTTAATCTTCAGTCATTATCTATTAAGAATTTTATGTTGGGAACTAAAGATTGTATATGTTCTTATTAACAAAAACTCCTCACTTCTCTCTCTGAAAGGAGAAACTGTGATGGCCATAGACTGTATCTGCACCTGGGAAAATTATGATATTAATATATGAGATGAGAATATCTACATCTTAAATGTTTTCCCAAATATCATTGGGCTGAGTATGTCTGATGCAATATATTTGACTTGTCTTATAGGTCTCTGCCATCATGCTTATCATCATTGTAATCAATCATTTTGCCCTAATTATCATAATTACCAGCATGATATTAGTTCCTTCATTTACCTTGTTTGGATTTATAACTTTTATGGAAGAGGTAAGAAATGTTACAATTGTGTCATTAATGTTACATGTGTAGCCTAGTAAAGGGCTTTGCCGAGAGGTGTAGACATAGAAAGTAGCTTAGTGGGAATGGGCAGTGACAGCAAAAATGGGCCTGAGGGATTTTTTTGAGATGATGAAAATATTCTAATGTTGAATTGTGGTGGTGCTTGTAAAGCTCTGTAAACTTACTAAACATCTTTGAATTGTACTTTTAAAATGGGTGAATTTTATGGCATGAAAAATAAACCTCAATAAAGCTGTTAAAAGTTATATCCTATGTGCTTTGCAAAATACAGGCATCTTCAAATGCTGTTCCAATCTTCTTCCAGATTGAAAGAAACAAAGTTATCTATTTCGATGGGTATTCATTATCCACTGAGGATAAGCTCACATACGATACCATTCAGTCATTCAAAAAATATATTAAACACTATTCTGTGTTAGTCACTGTGCTAGTAATTAGAGACATCTGATGAATAAGATAGCACAGTCCTACCTTTCACAGAGCTTAGTGGAGACAAAAACACACCAACATCAATCACATCAGTGCAAAAATCTTAAAGCTTACAAAGAAGAAGGGCAAAGTGCCAAGGAAAATATATACAGAGCATAGCCCATTTGCTCCAGAAAGTCAGAGAATTCTTCTGGGGAAGTGATGTTTAAATAATTACTAAAGGATGAACAAGAATTAATTAGTGGGAGAGTGAGGCAGGAGATGAGCATGTTCTGCAGAGGGAAACAAAGGCATTAAAGCAGAAAAGACCAGGAGGCATTAAAAGAAACCAAATGTGATTCAAGTGGAGAAAACTATATAATGAGGCCAGGACAAGATAATTCAGTGGAGAACACACTTTCTGGGGCCCTGTACCATCCTGGATGAAATGGCTTTAAAGAAAGTAGGGAGGGCTTCCCTAATCTCCTGTGTTTTGGGGGAACTAGGAAAGCCTTCCATATGTAAAAATACTTTTTCATTGGCTGAACAATGCCTGGAATTCTTAGTTGGAAACTCATTTCTTTGCTTAAAGCATTTTCCTCCTAAAATATAAGTAGACTTGCCAGGTGAAATATATGCATCTAGATCTGTCATGTATTATTTAGTAGGCATGAATTACTTTCTAAATAAATTGAATGATGAAGAAAGAATAACATGATAGGACTAATTATCATGATGGGAAAATAGTCACCAGTAGGGTAAGAAGGGACCCTGAAAAGGCTTGTGTGGTGCACTAAGAACAAATATTGTCAACCACTAGAAATTCTACCAGTGCCAACAGCTCTGTCTGCTATGCTTTCAGTAGACTTTCAGCAAATGTTAAAACTAAAAGACTAAAAAAATTTAAAAAGTGTTGGAAGAGAGGAATAGACATAGTTTGCCTGCTCCTTGAGAGACAGTAAGGAGGCTCCCCTCCTTCTCTGTAGGGAATTACTTGGTCAGCAGAACACACAGAAGAATTGAGCTTAAAGAGGGAAGAGTCAATCTGTGAAAAATTATATTATTTAAGTGCAAGTCATAAAGCTGATTAACTTTCATTTTGCCATTCTTTTTTTTTTTTTTTTTTGTCTTTTCAGAGAGCCCTGGAGCATTACAGAAAATTTCAAGAAGTAAACTTTGACCTGAGTGAAGTTGATCTTCTAGTCTGTCTGATAGTAAGAAGGCCTTTCTACCTCACCACATATTCTTTTGGATGGCTATCATTTACTAGAACTATTTGATCTTATCTGAAGTATGCCAACTTTGAAAGTGTTTTTAATGCAGTTTTAGGTAAAGCAGTTACATTTGGACATGATTTTAAACCCTAGAGTTAACTTTTTGCATGTATGAATGGACTATGTAAGTCCACAATTTAATATGAAATTAATTTTTTGTTTGTTTATCCTGTTTGCTGCTCCTCTACATTTGAGAGAGCTTATAAAAATACTGATGCAATATAACTTAAATCTTTTGAATCATAGATAAAAAGGCAAGAGCCAAACAATAAAAGGGAAAGGGAAAAATGATTACATTGGCATATAGAAAGCTACTGTCTTTGAATTCCATGTGTCAGTATTTTTATAGGCATAGAAGCGTATAGACAGAAGTCCCTTTCCTAATGGACCTTGTATTCTGCTGGAAGGAGATGGATAACAAACTAACCAAATAATATATACTGTGTCAGATGGGTGGTCAAGAAAAGCTTGGAGAAGAGTATTCCAGTAGAAGGTGGCAAGAGTGACCCACCCAGGAGAGCAGTGTGGTTGTGGCAGAGTGACCAAGAGGGAGAGTGGCAGGAGAGATGATCATAGGAGTAATGGGATAAAGTGAGAGTTCAGGAGAAGGAGTTACACAGGGTGTTCTGGGTCACTCTAAGGACTTTGTCTCTACTTTGAATGAGGGAGGAGGAGTCCTTGGAGGATTTTAAGCAATGTGATGTGATCAAACTTATGTATTAAAAGAGTAGCTCTGTTGAGAATAGATGATTAGAGCAAGAGGAGCAGAGGGAGCCCAGCTAGGAAGGGGTTGCTATAATCCAGGTGAGAAATTATAACAACCTAGACCTTGGTGGGTAGCACAGTGGGGGTGAGAAGTAATTGGGTTATATTAATAGATAATTTTGAAGATAGGGCAGATAGAGTTTACTGACAAACTGTATATGGGTGGTAAGAGAAAGAGAAGAGACAAGCTGGGTTGTGAATGCATAGCTACATTTCTCCCCCAATGTATAAGAATGTTTCACAACTATTTTACCTGAAGACAAAACACTACCAATTTAATTAAACTGTCTAAATAGTATATGTGAATTTATGCCTGAATATAACTGGCTTTCTCTGCTCCTAGCCTTACTTTCAGGCTTTGCTGTTCATTTTTGTTCTAAGATGCATGGAACTAAAATATGGAAAGAAGAGAATGCAAAAGGATCCTGTTTTCAGGTTGGGATAAAATTTAACTTCATACTTAATAACATATTCCTAGATAGTAACTGTACTATCAATTTCTTAATATGGACTTATATTTACAAGGGAGGCGGCATGATGATTGTCATTACAATCAGAGGATTGCTGGTTTTGCTGCCACAAAATAGGCCTCCCAGGCAGAGTTCTGCCACTAAGCAACTGAGGGAGACTTTCATGGGTACCCAAATATGCCTTTCTTTCACCCAAGATTGTTGAACATCCTTGGACAGAAGAGATGGGATGGAACTGATTTGGGAATGTAGTTCAGAATGTTTCAAAAGTGGAGGGACCCTGGAAAGGATGAGCAGTAAAAACTATCTGGTGCGATTAAGATGGGCTCAGAATGAGCAGAGAAAATGAGTGACCTGAATTTTAAAGAGCAAAGAGCAGTACTTACCAACAGATTTGAAAGGGCCGTAGATGCTTACTGGAAGCATGGCAACAGCACCAAGAAAGGGATTCCGGCTAGTGGGAAGGGAATCCTTGGCCAAAGCGAAAGCAGCAGTGACAGAGTCATCATCATCATCATCACCCTCACCTGTCCATTGAAAGAAGCGACAGTGGTATTAATAAAATCCCGGGAACACTGATTTTTGATACAACTTTGACAGTTAGAAAACCACATGTAACATATTTTATTTTCTGTACAGAATCTCCCCCCAAAGTAGAGAGGCTCGACCAAATCCAGAAGAACCTACAGATGAAGATGAAGATGTTCAAGCAGAAAGAATAAGAGCAGCAACTGCCCTGACCACTTCAAACTTAGATGAGGTAGAAAAGCAAGTGACCAAATGGATGTTAATGGAAACATCCAAGAACCATCAAGAATAGAATTTGATATACTGGTTTTTGTTTTGAGAGTTTGGAGTTGGGTACATTTCTGTAATCCTTAAATATGCAGGCACTTCTTGAAGTGGCCTGGAAGTTAAAAGAACATAGTGGTGGTTTTATTCTTCTTTTGAGAAAAATGGGTTTGATAATTAGAATATAATTTTAAAACCGAACAAGACCTCATCAGTTAAAGAATTTAAGTTATATTTGTTATAAAATGCTAAGCAGAGATTAAGATTTTAAGGGCTAGTCTTTTATTTGACTTAGATGTGGCGATGTTTCCATGACCGTAGCCACTTCTGTTCTAGCAAGGCAATGAGCGGGCTTTCGTGAAACTATGCTGTTTTCTCAGTCTATTTAGAAGCAAGAAGTACCGTCTACATTAGTGAATGTGTATTACAATTGTAACAATCAACATGAATTACTCTCAACTTGAGATAAGGTTTGGTTTATAGCATAGAGGATGAGAGGTTCCAGCAGAGACATAAAGTCTGTGAAATTTAAGAGGAAAATCATGCTGTCATCTCTTCTAGAAACCAGTCATAATTGCCAGCTGTCTACACAAAGAATATGTGGGCCCGAAGAAAAATTGCTTTTCAAAAAGGAAGAAGAAAATAGCAGCAAGAAATATCTCTTTCTGTATTAAAAAAGGTTTGGAATAATCACTTTTTAAATTCACCATTATTTTTAGAAATATCCATTGCACATCTATGTTGTAGGCACAGTTTTACTTGTTGAAGCATTGATTCATTCATTCAACATGTATTTTTTTTAGTGTGCCAGGGACTGTTTTAGGCTCTGGAAATATAATTATGAAAAAATAGATGAAGTTCCTGTTCTCATGGAGTTTACATTTGAGGAGGGGGTTCATAAATAAAGGTAACTTATCAAGAAAAGTATCAGGTATCAGGTACGTTCTTTGTGGAACATTGAAATATGTGAAATGACATGAGTGACTTGGGGCTTCATTTGATGAGGGTCAGGGAAGGCCTCACTTGAGCAGTGACACTTAAGCCAAGATCTGGGTGACAAGAAGATGCCATCTATGTGAGAATTAAGTAATGATAAGAGCATGCAGGTGGAAGAAACAGCCAGGGCAAGAACTCAGACACATTTGGAGTGAGTGAGTCTCAAACAGAGGCCAGTGAACATATCTGCAAATGGAAAAAATGAAGTTAAAGAGGTGAGCAGGGCCAGATTTGTATAGCTTGTTAGAACAGCAAGGAGTGTCCACTTTATGCCATGTTAGGGGAGTGCCACGGGCGGATATTTAGCACGCTTGCATCGTGATATTAATTTACATTTTGAGAAGAGTGCATACTGGCTACTGTTTGTTCATGAATTTGGGTTGTGGGGGCGGTAAGAGGCTTTTCTATCAGTTCAGACGAAAGATGATGGTATCTTGAACAAAGGTGATTGTATTTGGGATGAAGAAAATGTCACTGACTTCCCAGGTTTTGGAATCATTTATACAGGTATTCAATGCACCAGCCAACTGCTACCAATAACAGCTGAGTATGTTGTTAACTGAAAGAAGTAACTGTGGGGAAAAAAAGACAGATACATTGACATCAAATTCACAAGCTTTGCACTAATATTTTATATAATTACCAGAATTAAAGAACATTGGTTTAGTCACATGAATACACGTATGTTATAAATTTAAAAATGGTACTGAGGGGTTACACAGATTCAGAAGATTTCACTGTGAAAAAAGGTTTATGTTAATTAGTACTTCACTTACAATATTGATAGTCTGATTCTTTCTTTCAGGTGAAATTTTGGGATTGCTAGGACCCAATGGTGCTGGTAAAAGTTCATCTATTAGAATGATATCTGGGATCACAAAGCCAACGGCTGGAGAGGTAGTAAAAAATGAGGAAATAATTTCTGTTCCCAAAACAGAAATTTCATTAAAGATAGATTATATCTTTGTAAGAGTATACTGGTGGGTTTTTGTTTGTTTGCTTGTTTGTTTTGCCTTTTAGGTAAATTTATTTTTCTTCTTTTATCATTTTTGTTGGGTACCAAGGGTTTATAACAGGAATTGGGATGTCACCAGGAGCCAAAGACCTTTTCTTCATCACAGTTTCTCAGGAACCACCCAAGCTTGTTAGGTCTTCCCCCCACCCCCCTCACATAACCATTCTTTTATGTTAGTCGTTTAAATTGTTTTCTATAATAAACATATGAAGTCATTTCCATAATATTTCTTTGATGCTCCAGCAATTTAGGCTTTTATTAACTGTATCAGTTTCTTGAGTAATTATGTGATTGGGAAAAAAGCTACATGTGTTTCTAAAGCTGTTTTACTTTTTTAGGTGGAACTGAAAGCATGCAGTTCCGATTTGAGTCACCAGGGAGAAGGCACAGTCAAATTCCTGGGGTACTGTCCTCAGGAGAACGTGCTGTGGCCCGTGCTGACCGTGAGGGAGCACCTGGAGGTGTACGCCGCTGTGAAGGGGCTGAGGAAAGAGGACGCAAAGGTCGCCATTACACGGTACAGAGAGGTTCTGTGATTCCTTTATGTCAAGAAGCAGGAGACTGAACCACTTATCATGAATTCACAAATAAAGAATGGAGAGCAGAAATGATGTCTCCACTTTTTCAGAATGTCAGTGGCAGAGCAGTGATGGGGGAAAAGACCTGGGTTCCTGCATCCCTGAATGAGGGACCTTTAAAAAAAATGATTGTGTAAAAGTAATTGACAAGGAATAAGTGAAGGCATCATCCACTTCCGTTTTCTAATTTAAGAAACCTGAAAATGAAGTAATCATCCATTTTCAATTTCTCATTCAGAATTCTAGCTTTTCTTAAAAACTTTTTATAAGGTGAAAAGTCTTTCATGTTACAAATTGAGTGGATTTTTTCCCCTTTTATCATGAGTTAGAGTTCTGGCAATAATATTGTCAAGCTTCCCTCTAATGTTGTTATTGTTCTGTGTGCTTGAATTTTCCAAAAATCCTCTCTTGACCTCATATTCTCATCCTATTTTCCATCAGATTAGTGGATGCTTTCAAATTACACGAGCATCTGAATGTGCCAGTGCAGAAATTAACAGCAGGAGCTACTAGAAAGGTAGGTGTGGTGTTTGATGCTTTCCTGAGGGCTGGCGTGGTGTGACAGCAAACAGGAGTGTGTCTCTGCATTGCAGCTGAGCTTTGTGCTAAGCATCCTGGGAAATTCACCTGTCCTGCTTCTGGATGAACCGTCTACAGGCATGGATCCAACAGGGCAGCACCAAATGTGGTAAGCATTATCATAACCCTTAAAGCTCCGAGTATAAACGTTAGATAAAGTTGCATTTTTAAACTGATCTTGGAAAATCAGCTCTCGAATAAACTGGTTCCTGGTTCAGTGGACATAATTTATATTATTAGGGAAAAATATTTAATAAATAGCTTATCTAATCTGCATCTTATTCATGTGGTATTCAGGTTAAAAAAAGAACCCTAAATATTTTGTTGGAGTTTTAGGTTTTTAATCTGGTCTGTTAAAATACAAAAATATTTTCCCTTTAATTATTGATATGTATTAATACATAACTGTTTCCTTTTTTCTTCTTCTACTTTGTTTCCTTGGAGACTATTAACTTCCTGACACAATCTCCCCATTTCCTTTTTATTCCTCTTTGACCTAACCTGTCAAATTTGTTTATCCATCTTTTCTCACTTTTTTTCTTCTTCTTACTTTCCTATCTAGGGCTTACCTTTTGGACTAATAAAATATTCAATCCAGTCCAGTATTTGTGACTGTCTGATATTTTTCCAACTTTAAAAAAAACTTTATCATAGCAATTTTATACAAATGTTGAGACAATCATTTATGAATCCATTATTCCCATCACCCAGTTTCAACAGTTATCAATAAATGGAAGGCCAACCTTCTTTCATGTATACCTCCACCCACTTACTTTCCCCACTTTCCAATTATTTTAAAGGAAATACTAGGCAGCATTTTCTTTCTTTTTTTTTTTTTGGAGACAGAGTCTCACTCTGTTCCCTGGGCTAGAGTGCCGTGGCGTCAGCCTAGCTCACAGCAACCTCAAACTCCTGGGCTCTTCTGCCTCAGCCTCCTGAGTAGCTGGGACTACAGGCATGTACCACCATGCCCGGCTAATTTTTTTGTATACATTTTAGTTGTTTGGCTAATTTCTTCCTATTTTTAGTAGAGACGGGGCCTCGCTCTTGCTCAGGCTGGTCTCGAACTCCTGAGCTCAAACGATCCGCCCGCCTCGGCCTCCCAGAGTGCTAGGATTACAGGCGTGAGCCACCGCGCCTGGCCCATATTCTTTTATTTATAAAAATTTCAGTTAGTATCTCTAAAAGATGTATTTTTTTAACTGCAGTACAATTAGCACATCTAAAATATTTAAAAATTTTCTTTATGTTATCAAAAACCTAGTCAGTATTTACATTTTACTGTTTTTTTGAATTAGGATTTGAATATGATTCATATGCAAACATTTTTTGTTTGTTTTGTACTTTTTTTAAAAATGTGGATAATTTCTTGACTCATTTCAGGCAGGCAATCCAGGCAGCCATTAAAAACACAGAGAGAGGTGTCCTTTTGACCACCCATTACCTGGCTGAGGCTGAGGCCCTCTGTGACCGTGTGGCTATCATGGTGTCTGGAAGGCTGCGGTGAGTGTCTCTCCAGAGCCTATATGTGATGCCCCAGATGAGATTCTCCATGGAAAGCACAAAATCACTGGGAACAGCTGCAGAGCCCTTCCTTTTGTCTTCCTCAGTGACACCCTTTCCCCTACATTTGAAATTTGAGAATAACATAAAAAATTAAGAGCAGTATTTTTTCCCAACATCTTCTTCTTCTTGCCCATAGATGCATTGGCTCCGTTCAACACCTGAAAAACAAACTTGGCAAGGATTACACTCTGGAACTAAAAGTGAAGGAAGCTTCTCAAGTGACTTTGGTTCACACCGAGATTCTGAAGCTTTTCCCACAGGCTGCTCAGCAGGAAAGGTGAAAATAGCTTTTGATTATGGAGAAATATGTAGGCTTTATCCACTCAGTGGTTCCTTTTTTGTTGTGTGAGAACTTCATGATTTGAATTCATAATAAAAGGGACCTCAAACACTGATTTGTTGAGTCATCCAGATTGTAAGAGATTTGGGACCTACCCAGGAAATTGTCCCCTGGAGCAGCCTGAGTATACTCTTCTCAGCCATCCTGGGCTGGTCCCCAGCTCCAGAGAGGGACTTGGAAAGATTGGGGAGCAGGGACTTCTAGATGACCTAAATAGGACCATCATGGGCCTCATGGCATCTTCCCTGGGCCTCCTCATAAATATTTAAAAGATATAAATATTTAAAATTGAAAAGATGTAAATATTTAGGTTGAATTCTCCCCCATAGGAAATAAACAGCAATTGAGATAATCAAAGAATCTCCCTTTAATGGAATTTTCATGTCCTGGAATGGAAAATGGAAAGGAGTGTGTCTATGTGTGTCTGCACACATGTATATGTATGTATGTGTGCGTTTGTGTATGTCAGTGTTATTTGGCAAGGAGGTGGACCAGAAACTGAATTTGAAATTCCTTGGATGGATAAGCACATCAGAAAAACAGGAAATAAAACCTTCTATTTTTATCTTAGCACAGTGTAAATGTAATAGAATTGTCTAAGGTATATACCAGGACACATAACTTAGTCCTATTCCCAGATTTTGGTATCACAAATCAGAGAAGCAGTTTTGATATAGGTGGGATGATCATAAATGGTAAGACAGAAAGAGCAGGGGCTGGTCTGAAAAGGGTCAGTCTTGGAGGTCTGGTCAACTTCAGGGACACCTGAGAGCACCAAACTCCTATTTGGCAATAAGCTGAGACGAGGGCATGAGGTCGTACAGCCAGAAACAGTACATGGAAACAAGATACCCCAAATCAATTCCAGCTCTTCTTTAAAGGTCTGGGAAGTTTTTAATTAAAGTCTTTTAAGTCCTTCCCCTACTGTTATGTGCAACTCTCCCAGCCTCATAACTCTCTTTACAAGTTAGCTTTCTGGTGACAAGAATGAACTTTTATTTTGGGATTAATTCTTAACCTAATTTAAACCAATCAAAGGGAATAGTTCAGAGTATGTTTTCAACAATCAAAAGGTCTGCATAAACTGAGCATATAAGCAATTATGCCAAATTATCACTAGGAGAGCTGTTTACAACAGCCAGTTATCACAAATTACTTCAAAAAATTTTCCATTGGCAAATGATTTGATTTTGTATATAAGCCATACACTAATTTGCATTGCTTTTATTTTAAGAAAGGAAATTGTTGCTAATATCAAGATTTATTTTGGTGCTCATTTTCTCCCCTTGAAGCTCAGAGTGAAATATGTCATTTTCCTGTTTTCAGGTATCCCTCCTTGTTGACCTATAAGCTACCCCTGGTGAACGTTTACCCCCTGTCTCAGGCCTTTCATAAATTAGAGACAGGTAAGAGTGAACATATTCAAATAAAGCTTTCTAAATAATGGTGGGATTTAACCCAAACTTTAGTTAATCCGACTCTCTGGAAAGAGATTAATCTCCAGTGCAGGAACTGAAGCTGCAGAAAACACACAACCATGCTTGACTATTCTTACTGTGAATCCATGACATTAACCTCAAAAAGCCCCTTGGGTGGCCTGCTTTGCCTGCATATCCACAAACCATTCACAGCAAGTGTCCTAAATTATTACTTCTCTCCTCCTCTTTCCTTATATACCCACCTCCTTCTCATTTTTCTCCCTCAATTGATGCCCTTGCTTTATATTTCACTGATAAAAAAAAAAAAGGCAAGAGAAAAACCTTCCATTCATCCATCAACCTACTTGTGTCTGTGCTGGTTTATTTTGCCTTTCTGTAACCAGGAATGATAGCTATGACTGTTTTTTGCAATGTGCGTAACTCCTCTTGCTACTTGAAATTGTCCATTCTCTGTCTTCCATCATCATTTTTCTGCTTTTAACTGTGTCATTCCCAACAGCAGACCATCATGGTGTAATTTCTCAGCACAACATAGTGTAAAGAGCTCAAACTCTAGAGCCAGTCTTTCTGGGCTCTCATTCCAGTACTCCTGTTTATGAGCTGGGAAACATTGGGTAAAGTTACTCAATCCCTTCATGTATAGATGGTTCATCTCTAGAATGAGGGATGATATCAGTGCCTACTTGACCACGTTGTTGAGAGGATTAAATGAGTTAATTTGTTAAGTGCCTAGAACAATGCCTGGCTCATTGTTTTTGTCATAATATTAATATAAATCACTGCTTTGCTTCTTCTACTCTAGACAGCTGACTTTCTAACTCTTCCTACATGCTGCCACACGTGTGCTCCTGCCCCAGGACTTTGCACTTGCTAATCCTTCTTCCTAGAATTCTCCTTCCTAAATATCCAGGCTTCTTCCTCACTTTTATAGGTTTCTGTTCAGTTATCACCTTATTACTCTGACCTTTCCTGACCGTTCTGTAAAAAACAGTGCCCAGTGCCCTGGACTCTCTATTTTCTTTATCTTCTTTATTTTAACTTAGAGATGCTGCCACCGTTTACTTTATTATATGTTTAAGTGCTTGTGTATTAATGCCAATATTCCTCCCACTAAAATGCAAACTACATGAAGGCAATGGATTTTTGCCTATTTTCTTTTCTGTTCTATTTCTGGCATTTAAGAGTACCTCACACATAGGGGATTCTTAATTGTATAAATGGTGAACTGTGAACACATGAGTCTGGTGACAACTGTCATGTAGATTTCCTGGTGGGAAAGCCCAGAAGAGAGATGGTATGACAGATGAAGTAGCTGAGGGGATTATTGGTCTTTTTAAAGGGAGTGGAATGGGATTGAAATCTTCCTCATGTGTAAGAATATGTCAACCAAGGATGTAGTTCCTCCAGGAAGATATGAATCTTCCAAAGATACATACATGAAATAACAAAACAAATGTTATTGAAACATAATATGAGAAAATTCTATCATGATTAATTTAATGTGTATATTAACTCTTTATGCCTTTTATTATTTCATCATTCCATCAAGTATTTGTTTATTCAGCTTTATCTTCTTTTTATATTAATGATTTGCATTTTTTATTTTATATGAATTTGAAAAATTCCTGGTAATAAATTTTAAGCGTGTACTACTAGTCTTGATTTTTCCTCTTCAGTAAAACATAACTTTAACCTGGAAGAATATAGCCTCTCTCAGTGCACATTGGAAAAGGTGAGTCAATTTGTTTGACTTTATATCATCCCTGTAAATTTCACGTGAAAACAACATGCATTTTTCCTGTTCACTTGGAAGACAATCAAAAACTTGGTATTTTTTTTCCTTTCTTCTTTGTCTCCTACTTAGGTATTCTTAGAACTTTCTAAGGAGCAGGAGGAGGGAAATTTTAATGAAGAAATTGATACCACAATGAGATGGAAACTGCTCTCTCATTCAGATGAACCTTAAAACCTTAAACCTAACAGTTTTTTATTATCCTATAAACTTATGTTTTATGTAATAATTAGCAGTATGTCTAATTTTAAAGAATATTTAATATCAATATCAGGCATATTTTGTATATGTAGTTAATAAATGAATAAATTTTAAAGTTATTCTGTCACTCAGGGGCAATAGAACATCTGCGATAAAGACAGTACAAAATATTGGTAAAGTCAACTGAAGGGCCAAGAACTGGTTATTGTGGAAATAAAACTACAAACTTGGGATTTTTAAAAATATGACTTTTTTTTTTACCATTTACTGAAAAAAGATCTACTGAAATATGTGAGAGGTGTATTCAATAGCCAAGAGCTGCATGACTACTTCACACTGCTTCATGGTATATCAGGTTTGCAAGTTTTCTTTTATTTACAAATACAATACAAGAGTCATCTGAAAACTTTCCAGAAATTATTTCAAAAAACCACAGGTATTAGGAGGTCCTTGGACTCATAAATGGATAAGTGTACACATTGAAAAAGTGGTTCAAATATATCTTTTGAAAACAAGGGGAGTCACAGTAGTATTTGTTGAGATTTTTTAAATTTTGAATACTAATATCAATATCTTATGATTTTAAGGACTGCTGATTTCCCTTATCACCTCATTGATAGTTTTCTGTGATTTGTTATTATTTTAAGGTCATTTCCCTCTTATACATGTGTATTGCTCAATTTTAAAAAGTCTGTGTCAGCTTCACATATTATTTTATTTTATTTTTCCTTAAAAATAGCTATTTTATTCTAAGTATCATGAGAAATTTTTCAAAGACCAAGCAGTATTCCTGCTGATTTTTATTGTTGTTTTTGCTGATATGTTATATAACTTCAGAATATTTTTATGGTCATTGAAGAAAATTGGTATAATAGAGAAAAATATAGGAATTTTAAAAAACTGAATAAAACAGTCACCATGAAATCCAGGAAAATGTAGAGCAAGGTGGCAGAACAGATCTCACCAATGATCATCCCTCACAAAAACATCAATTGTAATAACTATCCACGCACAAAAATATCTTCACAAGAGCTAAGGAAACCAAGTGATAGATTACAGTAGCTGGTTATAACATAACAATAAGAAAAGATACACTGAAGAGATTAGAAAGGAAAATATCACATTACCATCTCCCCTCTTCTCTAGCCCGAGGCAGCATAGTGCAGTGAGAAATATTAATACTGTTTGCTTGTGGAAAAGAGAGGGAAGTAAGCTTAGGACTTTGTCTTGGACCCCAAAACTGGGCCCATCACAGTAAAACCCAGGTCTGGGTAGACCCTTATGACCCTTGACCCCAGACCATTATACATGGATTGAGCCTCTAGACCTGTCCTAATGCCAGATGGATGGCAGTCTGTACCCCTGCAAGCTGAAACTGCATCGTGACCAGCTTACTACAGCAGTTTTGGCCTCCCAGTAACCCACAGCAACAGGCAGGCCTCAGTAACTGGGGGCTTGGATTATAGACCAGCACTGCACCCCCTAGCACTGCAACAGCTACAGCAGTCACAGGCATTAGGGAGCACAATAGATAATCTGCTGAGAATTTCTGGATAGGCTTACTGTTGAATGATGTTCCCAGATGGAACCAGACTGAGAGGAGTGGAATAAGTATTTACTTCTTCGATGCACAGACATTGACACATGATCACAAGGATTAAGAACAATCAGGGAAAGAACAATCAAGACATCACTAAATGGAAAAAATAAGATGCTAGTGACTGACCCCCCAAAGAGATTTACATATATGAGCTGCCTGACAAAGAATTCAAAATAGCCATTTTAAATAAACTCAACAAACCTCAAAAAATACAAAAAACATTTCAAATGAAATGAGGAAGACAATAAGTGACCAGAATACGAAATTTAACAAAGATATTGAAATAATAATAATAATAAAAAAATTCTGAACCTGAAGAATACAATGATGAGATGAAAAATACAGTAGAGAGCATCAACAGCAGACTTGATTGGGCAGAAGAAAAGAATCTGTGAACTTGAAGACAGATTATTTGAAATTATTCAGAAAACAAGGAGGAAAAAGAATAAAAAGGAATATAGAAAGTTTATAGAATTTGTAGGAAAGCATCAAAAGAGCAAATGTATGAGTTATGGATATTCAAGAGGGAGTGGAGAAAGATAAAGGGGTAGCAAGCTTATTTTAAAAGATAATAGCAGAAAAACGCTCAAACCCAGAGAAAGGTATAAATACCCAGGTACAGAAACATCAAAGATCTTCAATAAGATTCAACATGAGTAAAACTCCCTGAATACATATTATAATCAAACTGTCAAAGAGATGATTCTGAAAACAGCAAGAGAAAATAAGCAAATAAAGTGTAAAGGAGTTTTAATACACCTACCAATGGACTTCTCAGCAGAAAACTGATAGTCCAGGAGAGAGCAGGATAATATATTCAAAGTGCTAAAGTAAAAAAAACAAGCAAACAAAAAAACTGCCAACCAAGAATACTATACCCAGCAAATCTATCCTTCAGAAATGAAGGAGAGATAAAGACTTTTTCAGACAAACAAAAGCTAAGGGATCTCATCACTGCCAGACCTGCGTTACAAGAAATGCTAAAGGCAGTTATTCAAGATGAAAGAAAAATTAGTAACACAAAAACATATGAAAGTATAAAACTGATAAAAATAAGTATGTAGTGAAATTCAGAACATTCTAATACTGTAATGGTGGTATGTAAATCAGTTAAATCTTTAGTATGAAGATTAAAAGTCAAAACCATTAAATAATAACAATTATAATAATTTCATAAGGGATATTCAATATAAAAGATGTAAATTGTGACAGTAGAAATTCAAACTTTGGAGTTAAAGTGTAGTTTTTTTTTTTGGTTTGATCAAAGTTAAGTTGTTATCAGATTAAAACAAACTGTTATAACTATATGATGTTTTTTGTAAGCTTTATGGTAACCACAAAGAAAAAATCTATAATCAATACATTAAAAATAAAAAGTGAGGAATCAAACAATACTACTAGAGAAAATCAGTTAAGCACAAATGAAGACAGTAAGAGAGGAAGAAAAGAAGACTGTATCTACAAAACAACTTGAAAACAATAAAATGGCAATAGTAATTTCGTGCCTATCAATAATTATCTTGAATATAAATAGATTAAATTCTTTAATCAAAAGACACAAAGTGACTAAATAGATATTAGAAACAAGACTCATCTATATACTGCCTGTAAGACTCTCACTTCACCTCTAAGGACAGACATAGACTGAAAGCGAAGGTATGAAGAAAAGATACCCCATGTCAATGAAAGCCAAAAGAGAGCGGAAGTAGCTATACTTACATCAGATAAAATAGGATTTAAGTAAAAAACTGTAAAAAGAAACAAAAAAGACCATTATAAAATGAGGACTCAATTCAGCAACAGGACATAGCAATTGTAAATACAGTTATATGCCACATGTAATGACAGACATTTCAGTCAATGATTGGTCACCTATATGATGGTGTTCCTATGAGATATGAATGAAGCTGAAAAATTCCTATCACCTAATGATGTCTTGATGATCCTGACCTTGCAGGCCTAGGCTATGTGTGTGTTTGTATTCATTTTTAACAAAAAAGTATCAAAAATAAAAATAAATAAAACCTTTAATAGAAAAAAGCTTATAGAACAAGGATATAAAGCAACAAAAATTTTTGTACAAGCAATCTAGAAATTCAATGCAATTCCTATCAAAATATCAACATAATTTTTCACAGAACTAGAAAAAATAATCCTAATATTCATATGGAACCAAAAAAAGAACAAATAGACAATGCAGTCTTAAGAAAAAAGAACAAATCTGCAGGCACCATATTACCCAACTTCAAATTATACTGCAAGGCTATAGTAACCAAAACAGCATGGTACTGGTATAAAAGTAGATACATAGATCAGGAGGTATTAATATTACAACTGATCCCACAGAAAGACAAAGGATCACGTGATACTATTATGAATAACCATGTCAACAAATTTAATAACATAGAATAAATTCCTGGACACATACAATCTACCAAGATTGAATTATGAAGAAATAGAAAATCTGAATAGACCAATAACAAATAATGAGGTTGAACAGTAATAAAAAGTCTTTCATCAAAGAAAAGCCCAGGACCTGATGGCTTCATTGCTGAGATTTCCCAATATTTCTGCTTAGACATTCTACACAGGGATTGGCATCTACTGTATCAACTAAATTCAATTTTTACATAATGCCCCCAACAAAAGCTGAGAAGAAATTTAATGGCAGCAATGTTTAGTTTTTTCAAACCCAATGAGGGCTGCGTGGCTTCTGTAACTCTAACTATTGTAATGAGTTTATGTCTGAGGCTTATATAATATAAGAATAAAGGAGATACCTTTATAGACCCAATGACTTTCTTTTATAAATTTCTCCTCAACACGTATTTCAAGACTCCTAACACTATCCTTAATTGCCTAGCACCTATGTTGTTTTATTCTTAGAATTTGCCTCCTACTTCATAGAAAAATATCTTAACTCTCAGGGGTGAAATCTTTACTTCATGCTGTCATATTTAAAAATTCTCTCAACTTTCACTGGCACTTCCTTTTTGTCTTTTGACAGAGAGAAAAAAATGACCCCTTCTCCTTTTCAAGGCTATATTGTCATCTTGCTTTTGACCCACTCCCTTGTTATTCTCTCCTCCAAAAGAGTAGCACCCTACCTGTTACTTGATTTCTCCGGTGTTTTCAGCATCTTCCTCTTCACTACCGCTTCTAAACGGTATCTCAAAAATAAAAACAACATTCCCCAAACACCTCCTTTTGACTATCACCCAACTGATGGCCTTTCTTTCATAACTAAGCTTCTCAAATAAATAAATAAGTGACCTTTTTTTTTTTTTTGCTTCCCCATCTTACATTCAACCTTATACATTTAAAAGTCAAAACCTGTGTATTGAGCAACTTTCATGTTCCAGGTGATGTGAGGTTTACAGCAGTAAAGATTTTGTGTGCTTCAGACGTTTACCACCCATGGTGGGAGAAAAATGAGCATAATTAGCTTAAAATATAGTGAGGTGCATACTATGATAGCAATAACCCTGGTGTGCTAACTATGGGAGCCCCTGGGAGGAGAGTGCAACTCACATGGGATGAGGGAAAGGAAGGCTCCTTGGGGGAAGAGAGATCAGAGCTGAAACCTGAAGGACAAGTAGGAGCGAGGCAAATAGATGTAGTCATTGGGGGAAGGCCAGTTGAGAGCAGGGGCTAGTTCCAGGAGAGAATAGAGAGGTAAATGAGAACATGATGCATTCACTTAAAAAATAATCATGTCTAAGTGTGGCTGGAGTTGGAGGATGGGGACAAGGCAAGGGAACGGTGGAGAGAGAAGCAGGGACCAGATAACAAAAATCCTTGCAAAGAAACCAGAACACAGTCAAGGCAGCAATGGGAATGATACAAGAAAATTGTAGGTCAGAAAGACTGTTTACAGGTAGGGTGGAAATGGATTACTTTCCCATTTCAAGATGGCAGCCAAAAGGCGGAGACAAGAACAACAGAGCTCAATATCTTATAAACTTCCAGGAGGAAAGAATAGAGAGGCTAGGAGGGAAGCAATATTTGATAAAAGTATTAGCCAAAAATTTCCCAGAACTTAAAAAAAGACACCAGTTCTTTGATTGCAAGTGACCACAAAGTGCCATACAGGACAAAGAACAAAAGCAAAACCTACATCTAAGCACATTGTTGTGAAATTTCATACACCTGTGGTTAAGA
Source organism: Lemur catta (assembly GCF_020740605.2). Taxonomy (NCBI): domain Eukaryota; kingdom Metazoa; phylum Chordata; class Mammalia; order Primates; family Lemuridae; genus Lemur; species Lemur catta. The sequence continues at coordinate 47,570,178 of NC_059142.1, read as the reverse complement.
GAAAGTCATAAAATATCATAGTGAGAAAAACAAAATAACTCAAATTTATGAGTACCAAAGTTACGTAAGCATTCTCATTAGCAAAATTAGATATGAGGAAGCAGTAACATACTGTTTTTAAAGTGAATAAGACATTTCAGTCAGAGCCAAAAAAAAAAAAACCCAAAACAAAAATCTAGTCATGGAATGACAGAGCAGCAAAAATATAGGTAGAGAAACTGGACAGATTTATTACAGTCAAAAAACTTACAAATGGCCAAAAATTATATTAAAATATGCTTGACATCACAAGTAGTCTGAGAAATGCATGTTATCACATTGGTACTATATTTTATCAGTCAGATTGGTAAAATTTAAAAATACCTATAATGTCCAGTTTTGGCGAGGTGGTGGAGACTATAATCACTAGTATTTACTGAGTAATTCCTTGTTACTATTACTACGTACTATGCTAAATACTTTACATGTGTTGTCTCCTTTAATCCTCCCTCCCGACAAATCTTAAATTTTTAAATTCTAAAGTGACATTTGATATTATATCCTCTGGATCTCACAGATAAGAAAATAGAAGCTTCCAGGCTAAATCACTTGCCCAGTATGGCACAGTTAGTCAGGAGGAGAGCTAAGGATTTAAGTTCAAATATGCTAAAGGATTTATTTTATAAGGAGCAGGAATGTGGGGAGAAAGATGGATAGAAATATAAGCTGATGTTTTTACATTGCCCAAGTAATGTAGATTCAAACATGTTTGTTAACATTTCAGGTTAGTAATCACTAGTAGATCAAAATACCAATCCAGAACTTTCTGGATGAGAGGTGGGGAAAAGGGGAACCTACAAAAAAGGAACAGAGAGTACATGATCGGTGTGGAAATGGAGACATGGAAAACAACAGGAAAGCTTAATTTAAAGAGACAGTAAAATAAGACAGCTGAAGGAAATAGATTGGTCATCCTAGGGACCTACATCCCACACCTTGCTCATGGAAAGTAAAAGATCTGCAGACGAGGTAAAAAGAAAAATACAATTTTACTCTTTCCAGAGACACCCTGCAGGTAGATAATACCTGAGGTTGGTCAAAATATACCTGAGAAAGGCAAATGCAAATAAAAATGGAGGGCAGGAATGTATCGCAAAAAGGATATTTCAAGGCAAAAAAGCATAAAACAGGACCAAGTAGAATTTGTTTATTATATTTTTAAGAAACAAAGAGAAATTTTTGGAGAGTATTTGACACAACCCACATGCAGGCAGTGCAGCTAGCTCTAAGGAAGGACAAAAAGCAAGAACAGAAAAGCCCTTGGGGAAAAAAAAGACTTTCTCAGTCTCTCTTTATGAGACAGCTGGACCGCTTCATTCTCTCTTTGCAGATCAAGTTTTTCTGCTTTTGCACACAGTGTTGAGAAGAGCAGCACACAGGTCCCAGGGTGACTAGTACTCTACAAATAGCCAGCAACGATTCCAAGAGGAATATTTTAGCCTGATGCAAAACACATCACATGAAATTTCTAAGGCTACTGGTACTGAAGAATATTGCTCCAAAATAAATGAAACAAAAGATGAGGAAAATTGTAAAATATGTATAGCTAAAGTAAGAATGATTGACCGAAAACATACAAAAGTGAAACACCATAGGATTTGTAATTTAAGCACATAGACACTGGAGATGGTCTGGGGTTTAACCCAGGTTCAGCTACTCACAAACTGTGTGAATTTGGACAAGTTATTTTAATTCTCTGGGCCTCCCTTCTCTCATCTGTAAAATGGGGGTGATTATGTGAATTAAATGTGTTAATATTTAAGTATGCCTTGCACATGGTAAATGCTATATGTAGTTGCTAAATAAGTACGTTATGCTATAAAATCTGTGCCATTTCATTTTTGAAATCCCATAGGGATTATTTTTTAATTGGTAAACTGATTCTAAAACTTATTTAGAAGAGTAAATGCATGTGACGTAAGAAAATGTTGAAAAGAAGATTAATGAGAGTGAGTTTGCTCTATTATAATGCCACAGAGATTACAGTGTGGCACATGTGACAGAAGAGGCCAATATATTGAAAGAAAAGAACAGAATTCACAACCAAAAGTGGACTAGGCTAGAACTCAAGCTCTAACCTAGATACAAAGTTTTTCTAGGAAACAAATTACTGGAAAAAAAATTCCTAAATTACATTCTCTGGGCACAAAATGTTGGCCATGTTATTAAATGTGACCATTTTCTATCTTCTACAGAAGACAGTAGACATACAGAAACAATCAGAAGTCCTTTTTTAAAAGGTTGACAGTCTCATGGATTAATGAGTTCAGTCTGAGTTTATAGACTTTGCTTGCTGAACCATTTCTGGATCCCATATGATTAGTAAAAGGGTAAATATTATTGAATAAATATTGAGGACATGGGAAATAGATAAGGAAGATTTCATGTGATTATAATGGTCAATGGGACACAGATTGAGAGTCTGAGTTAGGAATTGCATGCATTTATTGTTTCCCTTTCAGTTGTGCATCCAGGAAGTAATCATAGCGCAAAAAAATTTAATAGGCTTACTAGCTGTAGGTAGAAAGATAGTGGTCCTTTTTCACCTTTCTTCTTCAGCCAAAGACAAACTCCCTGAATTACAATAATTTTGGAACAACTTTGCCTTCTACTTACATGAGATGCTCAAAAAAAGATAGAATGGCAGCTATTACCTGTCAAAAGTGTTTCTCTGTAATACTGGAAAGCAGGACATACTAAAAACCAATGGTTACTTACATAGAAAGTAGTTTGTTTTCTAGAACCTGTTGCAGAAATGACAAGCCTGTAGGAATGCAGGTGTTTTTATGTGACATTGCTCTAAAGAGTCTCCTGTTTTTGATTTCAAGAAAGATGCTGTCATCAGCATGCATGCAATGCAATTGAGATGCAGATGAAATTGCAGTTTACTTTGTTACCCTGAAAAAACTGCATTGCTTCAATGCCGTATTTCTAGATTCAATTTTTAAGAACCTATGGAAGGGTTTGAGGTACTTTCTGACCCAATTTGTATGTTTATATATGTCATTTAAAAAATATATTTTCTTTTCCACTTTGCTCTGCTCTTCTCTGAACTGGCTTTCTACGTATCTTTGTTTAAAAGACTGTGTTGGGGTCAACTCTCCCATTAGGGCCTCATATGAAAAAGCCAGCCGAGAAAGACTAGATTCTCCTTGGTTTGGTGGTTCCTAGTGTTTTGATTTGTCCAGCCAACCATCTGCAACTACAAACTCCCTGCTGAGGAACTGGCAGGACACAAAGAAATGGAAAACAACAAAGGAGTCACTATGTAAGCATAAGAGTTTTTGGCAGCCTAGCTGAATTGAGAGCATAATCCTCTTCAGAAATCAGTTTAAAACAGGACTATTCACAATGAACATGAAATTAAAAGCATGATGTAGTAGTGACTCAAAAGGAATGTGAATTCTTCTCCAGGACATGCAGAGACCTGTGGATGAACTGTGCTTCTAGAGTTTTCCTCCAGCTTTTCTAAGAGTAAGTTAACCTTTAAAATTGTGGTTATTTTGCATATGGAAATATAAGCCTAGAAATGCCAAACATTTGGGTGGAAACCGCTAAGTGCAATAAGTTATTTAAGAGTTGTTTTGATTTTTCAAATAATATGAGTATTTTATTTTGCGTAACTAAATAACCAGTTGGAGAATTAAGAATTTTCATTTTTACATCATGACAAAAGCATCTTTGGACAAATAGTATGTATTATCTAATAGTCTGTTGGGTAAATTGAAAGGAATGTAATTTTATGTTGCTCTTTGCAACTATGAACTATTTTCAGAGTTACTTGACTTATTCTTTTGTGTTCATTTTCAATTTTACTGCCAAAGGAATTATAAACATTGGAGGACGCACAATTTTCTGAGTTTTGAATTGTTTCTAACTGGCTTAAGAATATTCTCATCAAGAAAACTTTGGGAAATATGTTTATTGACCTTGTTTATTATACTAATTATCTAATGATTTGATCTAATTTGTTGTGCAATGCATTTATTCTCTGAATAACAGGAATTCTATCTAACAGGGACATAACTGGCTTTTTAGAATCAATTTATTATTTCTAAATGACACAATTTCCTATTCAGAACAATTTAAGATAACTAGATGTTTTGTGCTATTATGGTGAGCAATATTTTTTCCCCTGATATTTACACCAAGATGTTCAGTGGAAAACAAAATGAGTCTTAATAGAAGCAAATAAGCACATTCGTGACAATTAGATTATGTAATTTTTTATTCATAAATATTTTCCAGCATATACATTAATCCACAGAAAGAAGGAAGAATATTCACTTGGGTACTATATTTAACCTTTCAGATACTGAAGTTTACCAAAGCACTGATTTCTTAGTTGAAAATTGTTGCAGTTTAGTTTGAATCAGGGTTTCCAGGCTGTTACAGCCTGCTCTGATGTCGTTATTACCAGGAGCTTGTCTACATTGCTGCCGAATCCCTTTGTTCATTTATGGACAATTTTTAAACATAAGTTCATGCCTTAATTTGTTCCATGAATGAGGCGCATCATAAAAGGAACCTCCAGCAACTATTTCTGTCCTAAAGCCTCTGTCCTAGACCTGCTTTAGATTTTCTTCCTGTCATGTTCTCAGTCCTCAGAGTCTCAGACTCGGTTCTTTTCCTCCTCGTATTAACTTTCCATTGCTGCTGTAACAAATGGCCACAGACTTAATGGCTTGAAACAAAACAGATTTATCATCTTACAATTATGGAAGCTGGGGTGTGATGTGGGTCTCACTATGCTAACATCCAGGTGTTGGCAGGGCTGTGTTCCTTCCTGGAGGCCGTAGGGAGAATCTGTTTTCTTGACTTTCACAGTTTCTAGAGGCTGCCTGCATTCGTTGGTTCATGGCTTTCTTCTCCATCTCCAAAGCCAGCAACAGCACATTGAGTCCTTCTTATACCACCTCACTGTGATCTCCTCACCTGCTCCCTGTTTCACTTTTTAGGACCCTTGTGGTTACCTTTGGTCTGCCCAGATAATCAAGGGTAATCTTGCTACTTTAAAGTTACTTGTTTAACAACCTTAATTTCATCTGCTACCTTAATTTCTTTTTTTCATGAATGTGACATATTCACAAGCCCCAGAATTAGAATGGGACCATTATTCTGCCCATCACCTTTCTCTTCAACTATTCCTTGCCTTTCAGGAAATAAATAGCAACACAGTATTCCTTGTGATAAACTATGGTTAGGCTCCATCTCTGGCAGCGCCCCCCTGAGGCTGCCTTGAGTAAGTTGTCTTCCCGTTTGAGCTGCCTCTCAAATACCAGAAGGGGTCAGCATATTCATGGCTTATTTCCGCCCCGTGGTTGAACCATGAACCTCATCAGGAGGGACCTCATCAGTAAAACCATTGAAGAGAAAATAGCAACCCTATAGTCTCCATCCCTGTTCAATATGGTACTAGAGGAGGACACCACCGCCATGAAAACCCAGGCCTTATTAGTCAGCTGGCCTTGTGCTCCAAGCACTGCAGCAAAGCTTGAACTACTACCCTTGAATCATCTCCTGGACCAGTTTCCTCTCTTAGAATAGTGGGTTCTGATAACTGAGAGTAGGTTTTATGTTTTCTTTGTCAATTGAAATGTTCTTGGACATTCAACTCTACAGTTCTCAGAGCATTTTTATTATTCTTCCTGATGTGAAGATAATGAGACAGACCTTCTTGCAAGGCAGTTATACAGCTCTGTCTGGGAGATACACTAATATAATACATTTGTCCCTTGCTCCCTGGGAGGGGGGGGGCTGGTTCCAGGACCCCCATAGATACCAAACCCATGTATGCTCAAACTCCTTATATATTATAAAATGGTGTAGTATTTGAATTTAACCTACACATACCCTCCTGTATACTTTAAATCATCACTGGATTACTTATAATACAAATATAATGTAAATGCTATGTAAAGAGTTGTTATATTGCTTAGGGAATAATGTTTTTTATATATGTTTTAGATTAGAATATGAGTATTCTCTGTAAACAATTCTATGAAGATTTGCTAAAGACTTGACCCACATACTGGAAAGTGACAGTCTGGCTGACTGGTGGATCTGTGTGTAAGCCTGAAGCCTAGCACACTCTCTCTCTCCCTGTAACCCTGGGCTCTTATGTCGGTTGCCCCCAAGGCCAAGGCTAAGCCCATAAGAAGACAGGCATTGGTGATTATCTTCCATAGACAACAGCAGAGCAACACTGGTGCTTGCAAATAATTATCCCTACATTGACTTCAATAGTATACTATTAGAATGAAGTGCCTGTTCAAGGACCTCCAAGCACTATTTTATATGACTCATTTACCTGTTGTCAGCTCATCCCTTCTCCACCTTCTACCTATCCACATATGCATGGGCGTTTTACAGCAATCATGGACTGGAAAATTAGTTTAGGTGCTCTTTTCTACCAGCAGTAGAAGTGGAACATCTATTTTACAAGAATCAGGTTTGCCGTAATAACACTATACGTATCTTTTTACCCAACAGACCTTTCCACAATAACTCTATTTTTATGCCCATACTTTCCCAATAAAAATCACTTTCACATCACTGGAGACTGGTTAAAAACTATGAGAGTTCCAAATCTTTCTACCTCTTGGCATGTTCATAGGAAATCTCCAAATTGACCAAATGTCACAGGTCTGGCCTTTATTTCTGTACATCTCCACTACAGATCCAACTATTCCAAAATAATCAATGCCATTATCCTTCTACTCTAGTTCTTTCTGCTCACTATATCATGCACAGCATAGCGTATCTCATTAGGGTTCACCTTATAAAGTAGGCTTTTGTAATTCTCCGAGGGGATGAAGGATGAAGCATTGAAATATACAGGAATAAAAAATTCAGGATTTTATTTCCTTGTTTCTTGTGCTTCTATTATCTGAAAGAGATTGTAGAGCATTGGTATAATTTCTTCCTTAACTGTTTAATAGAATTTCCCAGTGAACCCATTCACTGGTGAACTACCAGTTCATTAAAGCAAAGAAAGTCAGGGATAAGGAGAGGCATCACCTAAGGATAAAGGGATAAATTCTCCAAGAAGACATAACATTCTTTAACAACAGCATGTGAAAATACATGGGATAGAAATTGATACAACTGCAAAGAAAAAAAAACTGCAAGGAATCCACTATTACAGTTTTCCTTAATTTGAGGCAAATTTTAATAATTTGGCTGACATTTTTGTGTGTGGTGGGGAGGTGAGTCTGTGGTTCAGGGTTAAAACATTTTCTAATTTTATTACAAATGGATATTTCTTATTTTTTTGGTCCATTTTGATAGATTTATACAGAGGAAATTGAGCAAATCACACTTTTTTCACTTCCACCCTGAAGCTATCAGCTGATTTTTGTTCCTTTGTAAACAAGTTTCCTTCCTCCTGAATGCTACCCCTCCCAACATGATTCATAGAGACTTTTTCTTTTATCTTCAAATTTCAAAATATCCTTTTTTGGTCATTGTATTTGATACTTGGATAGCCTTTTTGGGAAACAAATATAACTTCCTGCCAGTCTGAAAGATTAATTTCCGTTGTACTTTTTACAATGTATTTTCTTCAATGCATTTTCTACAATGTATTTTTCTTGCAATTGTGTTTTCTTCTTTATAGATATCTCTTTACTAAATACTTTGGATCATTTTTTGTCCATTTCATATATTTTTATTTCTCATTATTTTCAAAAGTGTTTTAATTTTCTTTGAAAATTTGAGAGGACTACAAAATTTTTCTCTATATTATTGGAAGATTTTATGTTATTTACTGACTTCAATGAGAATTTTAAGTCATTATTTGCTTTTCATTTTACCTATTTTCTTTCTTGAATGTTTTATAGTCATTAAATACAAGATTTAAAATCTTTTCTCCTGATTATCATGTTTTCTTTCTAAAAATTCTGTATTTTCTCTTTGTCTTCAGTGTAATCTATCTTTTCTTACATTCCAGCATGTTGGGCTTGCTGATAATGACTGCAGAAACTGAAGCCTGAGAATAAATAGCCTGAGTGGATTCTTCCTAGAGCTCCTCATTGCCTGCCCAGATGCTGGTAGGATCTCTGATCTTGCACTGAATGGAGAATTGTCCTACACATTCCCTGGCTAATTTTCTACAACAGCGTGGCACACTGGTTAAGAGTGAGGTCTCCAGAGTTAAAGCCCTGCTTCTGCCACCATTAGCTGTGTTTGGCGAGTCATTTTGCCTCCCTGTGCCTCATTTTCCTCATCTGTAAAGTGGGGAGAATAATAGGATCTATGCCAAAGGTTTATTGTGAGGGTTTAATTAATTCTTCTAAAACATTTAGAATTGCCTGGACCATAGGAAATCATCATTAAATGTTAGGTAATATTGCTTTTTCTTCATTATCCTATATTCAAACTACCCCCAATCTCTTTGTTCCAGTTATACTGAACAATATGAAATTCTCTAAAATTCCCATGATGTTTTCTATCTACTTGGCTTTGGGTTTTGCTGCTTTTGGACTTATTGTTTGTTTTTTTCTTTTCTTTCTTTCTTTCTTTTTTTTTTTTTTTTTTGATGATTATCTTTGGACTTTTGGGAGATTCAATTATAAAAGGTCAATAAAAGTTTGAGTTAATTATACTTGAGTTCATGGCACACAAAATGTTTGGTTCAAAGAAAGCTCCTATCTTATTTTGGTTATTTATTTTATTTCAAATTCCCGCTTTACTCCCAACCTCCATTCCTATTTCCTACTGCCAAACGTAAAAATTTTATCATATTTGATGGTGATTCTTTACTTCCTTGATATTTTTGAAAAATGTGTATTGCATGTAGTGTGAATTAATATTGTGATATAACTCTGAACTTTTCCTTTTTCCTTCTTTCTTTCTTTTTTCTTTTTTTTGAATTAACACTATGTTTTTAAGATCTCTTCATGTGGATGGGTGGGTATCAATCCATTGCTGCTGAATCCTACATAATAATCTTTGGAGTGTATCCATCAAAATTTATTTTATAACACCATACCATAATAATCTACATTATAAAGAACATCCTTGCACAGGTACCCTCGTGAAGCCAGGTGAAAATTTCCTTGGGATAAATACCCAGGAGCAGAAGTGATTGATGATAGGATATTGCTAGGTAGTAATGAATTAGTACTAAAATTAATACTAATTAGTACTAAAATCAGTACCAAAATCACGGGGTAAGTTTATACCTCCACCATCAGTACGTAAAGCTCCTTTCTCCCCATTAGACAGTTTAACAGTGCCAAGTGTTGGGGAGACAACATTTGACACTATCAACTCCTCTGATTTTTGCAAGTCTAGTGAGAGGAAAATGACATCTCTTAATTGTTTTGATTTTTATTTCTTTCAAGACTGAACATCTCTTCATATGGTTTGTTTTAGCCTTTTGGCTTCCTCCTTCTCTAGACAGTCAACTGGAAACAGCTGTTATAATGTTTCTTTTTGGTTTGGTTGCACAATATTTTCTACTTCAGACCTTCACATTTACTTCCTTTCTGTCCTCTTTTTAAAAGAAACAGGTCAAAATGAACAAGAGACACATGAGTGTGGTTCGGCAGACGTGGGCTCTTCTTTGCAAGAATTGTCTTAAAAAATGGAGGATGAAAAGAGAGACCTTGTTGGTATGGTTTGGGATCTATGTGTTCTCATATTTAGAAGGTGAAAAAGTATTTTCGCAGGGAACGCTAATTCTTCATCTTCACTATTTTATGTTTCAAATATGTATAGTCTAATTAGCAGGCTAGAATTTTTTCAAATTCTGGGCTTTGCTATCTTTTCAGATAAAATTTATTTTTTCAAGTAAAATTAAATATATATCATTATTATATGTCCTGCTGAAGGCATTTTTTAAAGAATTCATATTAAGAAACTTCCTGAAAAACAAAGCCACATCTGTATACTCCAGAGATAAAAATTCTTAACATCTGAGCTCATTTGAATTTCATATGTGCAGAAGTTCAGGGCCAAAGCCAAAGAGGCAGAGTTTAATTTTCAGAGTTAAGTCAGAAAGTAATCCAAAATTTAGAAAACAATCAAAAGACAAATTGTAGCACTTCTACACAGTTGCACTATGGATACAGACAATGTCCATTTGTAAGAAATAATGGGCATATAAACAAACAGGAAAATAAAATGGCATTTGGAACTTTTACTTCTATTAAAATATTACATTTCTTCTGATCATTAGAATGATTCAATGTGCTTTGTGTAGGAAATTCAGTAAATTCAGAAAAATATAAGTAAGTTAAAATCTTTCATAAAATACTCATAGTTCAAAAGTTGGTATATTATCCTCAGATCTTATGAATAGTGTTGTGTGTGTGTGTGTGTTTATTCAACAAATACGTATTGAATGCTCGGATTGGAAGTGAATAAAGTGTACAAAAATTCCTACATGGAACAAGGATTATATAAATATAAATATAAAAGTTGAAATCTCATTCTATATAGATGTTTTACTTCCAAACTTTTGATTCTTTTTTATATAAATAATATATCTGTCTAGTTTTCTATGTAGATAGACAGATATAGGCATAGACCAACACATATAGCTGAAAGAGGATCACATGATTAATATAACATATAACTCCTTTAAAAGGATTTGTGTTTAGAATTATAGCTAAATAATAAAGTGGGGGGCTTCCCACTGGGCTTCAAATGCATTGTGTTGCATTTCCAGTTCCAGATTGTGGTTATAGTGACAAAGACTTTTAAAATTCTTTTTATAAGCAACATATTGGGACTATCCTCTTCCACGTGCAGAAAGCAGAAGATAAAAGTATGACTTTGATCTTGTTGATGGAAGCTAGTTACCTATTCCATGCCACCTACCATTTAATTATCGTTGTCATTGAAGTTTTAACATGACTGTAAACTGTTGGGCCATTCATGAAGCAATCACTGGCATAAAAGTATAGTAAACTTAGATTCCTGATTACAGTTGGAATTGATGTGCATAGTTCTGTCTGGGTAGACAATGTGAATATTTCAAAAGGTGAAGATTAAAATACAAAAGAAAATCAAGACATTTAAAAACTGGGAGAGGGCTGGGCATGTTGGCTCACGCCTGTAAACCTAGCACTCTGGGAGGCTGAGGCGGGTGGATCATTTGAGCTTAGGAGTTCGAGACCAGCCTGAGCAAGAGTGGACCCCGTCTCTACTAAAAATAGAAAGAAATTATATGGACAACTAAAAATATATATAGAAAAAATTAGCCGGGCATGGTGGCACATGCCTGTAGTCCCAGCTAGTTGAGAGGCTGAGGCAGGAGGATTGCTTGAACCCAGGAGTCTGAGAGTGCTGTGAGCTAGGCTGACGCCACAGCACTCACTCTAGCCTGGGCAACAGAGTGAGACTCTGTCTCAAAAAAAAAAAAAACAAAACAAAAAACTGGGAGAGAGAATAAATGAAATGCAAGCTGCATAATTGTTTTAAGTTGTTTGTATATGATTAATCTGTGGTAGAACACCTATCGATTTGCTTCATTTTTGTCTCATTGCTGTGCAGGAATGGCTTTTCTCACTTCTTCTAGTACTATTTGCATACTTAATGTCCTTCAATTTACATCAAGTTAATGACTCTTCTCAAATGCCTGCAATGTATTTGGGACGTGTAGATCATTTTAATGATTCTAATTATATTATTGCATTTGCACCTGTATCCAACACTACCCAAGAGATAATGGACATAGTAGCTTCAGCCCCATTCATGAAAGGTATGTTCTCTGGCTGTTCACAGTAATTTCTTATTTGCAAAAGACACAAATTCATTTTGAGATTTCCTTGATAAATTGTGTTAGATGTTCAAGTTTCTGGAGTTTGTTAACAACATTAATGTATACTCCTTTGCAGTCTCAAGGAGGTTTTCTTACTCTGTTCCCTAGTGTCCTATTTAGGAAATTCTGTTAAAAGGGTTATCTTCATTTTAGTACATAGCAAAATGAGATAGTTCAGAGTTATTTAAATGTACGGTTGTGAAAAGATTCTGGAAATTTTGGACAGTGTGTTTTTTAAATCTCTTCAAATACATAAAAATTGAGAGAGAAACTAGACAACAATATCAAAAACCCATGAGGCCGGGCACCATGGGTCCCACCTATAATCCTAGCACTTTAAGAGGCCGAGGCGGGTGAATCATTTGAGCTCAGGAGAGACCAGCTTGAGCAAGAGCGAGACCCCGTCTCTACTAAAAATAGAAAGAAATTAGCTGAACAACTAAAAATATATATAGAAAAAATTAGCCAGGCATGGTGGCACATGCCTGTAGTCCCAGCTACTCAGGAGGCTGAGGCAGAAGGATTGTTTGAGTCCAGGAGTTTGAGGTTGCTGTGAGCTAGGCTGATGCCACGGCACTCTAGCCCGGGCAACAGAGTGAGACTCTGTCTCAAAAAAAAACCAAAAAAAAAAAACCATGAGCAATATTTACAACCAAACCAGGTGACAAAGTGTTTCCTTGTACTCCAAAATATAAGTGGGTGGGCAAGAAGCACCAAAAGCCACAAGATCAGTGTGGTACCTCTCTCTGGGGATGGGAAGAGTAGTACAAAGGGAAGCAATGGGGTATCTGGTGGTCCTGAGGGCAGCACCTTAGCAGTTAATAAGTAACCACTGGAAAGCAGAGACAGCTGATTTGAGAACAGCAAAATAAACCATTTTCAGTAGTTATATTGTTGTTCCAGACAGCTAGGGAGCCACCAAGAACTGGTAAGTTATATCCAAAGCCCTCAACAGCCAACTTGGCACAAATTGGGCTTCAACGGGGGCAATGATTTGAAACTCATCAAATAGATATTGATGTCCATGCTTTTATAATGTTATGAAAAGGAAAATGTAACTAACTGTTTACTTTTAGAGGATGATACAGATTGAGCATCCCTAATCCAAAAATCTGAAATCCAAAGTGCTCCAAAATCTGAAACTTTTTGAGTGTCAACATGATGCACAAGTGAAATATTCCACACCTGACCTCATATGATGGGTCACAGTGAAAACACGGTCAAAATTTTGTTTCATGCACAAAATTATTTAAAGTATTGTATAAAATTACCTTCAGCCTATGTGTATAAAGCATATGTGAAACATAACTGAATTTTGTGTTTAGACTTGGGTCCTGCCCCCAGGATATTTCATTATGTATATGCAAATATTTTGAAATGCAAAACAATCCAAAATCTGAAACACTTCTGATCTCAAACATTTTGGATAATAGATACTCAACCTGTAGTAATGCGTTCTTATGAAAATTTGTAAATAAAGGGGAAACACCAGCATGTATCCTATGTGAACCGTAATATTGCATGACCAAATAGATAATGGAAAAGTACTATTTATAAATGCTTTCTACTAATAATTTTTTTTAAATGATAGAACATCACCATTTTAAAACTCTCATTGAATTAATGGACCTAGGCACCGTGTATCAACAGCTGCTAATATCTCAAAAAAAGAAGCAATTAGAAATTATAAGGCTCTAATTAAGCAACACAGCACCACCACCTATAGTCTGGTGAAAACAGTTTCCAGCTGTTGAATTGCAGGAAATACAGAGGACAAAGGAACACACTGAATTGCACCAGTAGTATGCACTCAATAAAATCCAGACTGTGAGAAATTATATGGGTTAAATGGCCTGGGTTTGATCAATAACATTCAGCCATTTACATTACATATTTTAGACTAAACAAAGCCTCCGAAGAAAACACTATCCAAAAGTAACAATTTTATGCTGTTTTTGGAAATTTGGCCACATTGACACTACTGTCAAATGGAAATATATACTAGTATTATAGTATATATTTCAACATTAAATGGGTCTCTCTATACATGAATTTAAATGGATGCAATGGTATTGGTATTATTAAAAATTCATTGTGCTTTAAATTATTAATCAAAAAGTTCATTTGGGAGAGCAGAATATATTTGCAATAAAAGTGTTTGCCATATAACACCTGTAATTTTATCTAGAATGTTAGAAATTTGTGCTTCCCCCAGCTCATCCCAACCCGCAAGCCCAGAACTGCCTATAGGGAAGACATAGATGTAGTATAAAATACCTTCAACATAATTGACTATGGCATGCTGTCTTTGAGCCACACTGAAATCTTTTTAATTAACTACTCTCTTTTTTTCATGTGGCAGGAAGAACAATCACAGGATGGCCTGATGAAAAAGGCATGGATGAATTGGATTTAAACTCTTCTGTAGATGTAGTGAAAGTCATCTTTACTGATACCTTCTCATATCATTTGAAGTTTTATTGGGGATATAGAATCCCTAGGATGAAAGAACACAGAGACCATTCAGGTAACTTTCCTAGTAGAAAACACACACACACACACACACACACACACACACGCACGCACGCACACACACACACACACATATATTTTGCTATTATTAATATATCAGTAGCCACAAGGGGTCATATGTGAGAGCAGAAGTAAATTAACTGCATAAATGTACAAAACATATACTTTTAATTTCTGAACATAAAAGAGATTCATACTTATTAAATACAACTTACATTCTTAACTACATCATTTTATTAAGAAATTATATTTACTATTATTTCTATGTTTCTCCAAAATAAAACCTCAACAAAATGCTCTTGCTCGATGATTTCCAAACATTTTTAAAAAGTTTAGTGCTTTCTTGGCACAAACAACAGGAAGAGCAAAGCTCAAAAAAAAATTTTTTTTTGATAATGAGAAGAATCATAATATTGAATGAAAAATCACTGACAGCTGGTCCTAAAAACACTAATAAAGCAATTCTGTTGGATTCTCCTGGGGTGTGCTCTACTAACTTCAAATGAGAAGACTTACCATCCACTATATTATCATGGACTTTGAGTGCATTTTGAAACATTTGAAATTTTGATTTTTCCTATAACCAAGATTGTCCTATCCCATAATAATGGTTGTGTTCTTTTTCTAAAGCTCATTGTCAAGTAATGGATGAAAAAATCACATGTGAAGCTTCGATGTTCTGGGAGAAAGGCTTTGTAGCTTTTCAAGCTGCCATTAATGCTGCTATCATAGAAGTGAGTATTAAAGGAACCTAACTGCATTACAAATTAAATTTTGGTGAATGGTGATTGTGTTAGTCTGTTGCATTGCTATAAAGGAATACCTGAGGCTGGATGATTTATAAACAAAAGAGATTTATTTGGCTCATGGTTCTGCAGGCTGTCAAGAAGCATGGCACTGGTATCTGCACCAGGTGAGGGCCTCACGAAGCCTCCACTCAAGGTGCAAAGGGAAGGGAAATAGCATCACATGGCCAGAGGAAGGAGGCAAGAGAGGGAGAAGGGAGGGGTACCATGCTTTTTTAAACAGCTAGCTCTTGCATGAACTAATAGAATGAGAACTCATTCATTATCAAGAGGATGGCACCAACCCCTTCATGTTATCAGGGATATAATGGATTGCCCTGTTCTATCATTTATTCACTTCATTAATAGGACACAATATTTTGAACAACTTCTATATTCAAACCATCATCCTAAGTAGTGGGGCTCAAAAAATAAGTAAAACACAGTCACTTTTCTACAGGGATACTGGTAATGGGGGAGATAGAAATATGGATATATAGTCATAATAGGATTTTAGGTTGTATCACAGAATTTTTATTTTTAATTTTTTTTAGAATCAGGCACTCACTATATCACCCATCTGGATTGCAGTGGCATGATCATAGCTCACTGCAGCCTCAAACTCCTGGGCTAAAACAATCCTCCTGGCTCAGCTTCCAGAGTAGCTGGGGGGCACATGCCACTATGGTTGGCTCTATCATGGAATTTTAAATGGTGTATTAGGCAAACAATGAAGTAGGAGGATACTCTGATGTGTGATATCAGGGAAGATTTACTATTAATAATTGAAGTGGCATTCCATCTAGTCTTAAAACATAAGTAGCATTTTGTCCAGTAAAGATGGTAAAGTAGTCAAGACAAAATCTGGAGCATTTCAGGAATTACAAGGTGCCAGAATATATATAATGCACATGAAATGATTAAATGTACACTATTCCTTATTATTTAGCAAAAAAGCCTGAGATAATTAGATTGATGACAACAATTTGTTCATTGATATCTTTCTTTAGATCACAACAAATCATTCAGTGATGGAAGAGCTGATGTCAGTTACTGGTATAAATATGAAGATATTACCTTTTATTGCCCAAGGAGGAGTTGCAACTGATTTTTTCATTTTCTTTTGCATTATTTCTTTTTCTGCATTTATATACTATGCATCAGTTAATGTTACACAAGAAAGACAATACATGAAGTCATTGATGACAATGATGGGACTTCGAGAGTCAGCATTCTGGTAAATCTCATGACTACAGTCCAGCATTTAAATGAAAATTAAAGAGAAGTTTATAGAGTGCATATAGAAGAACAATTTCAGATGAACAAAAGTGTATTATGAAAAGTAAATCATCACAACTAATGACGTTAAAAAGAAGACATCCCAAAATATGATAGCATATTCTACTTTAAGTAAAAAAGAAAGCAGCTGTTTACTATGGACACATTATAAACCAGTTGCCATATTTAACCCATAAAATATATAATTTAATTTAATTCCCTTATTTTCCAGTAGAGAAAACTAAAGTTTAAAAAGATTAAGTAGCTACCTCCCGGGATTACATAGTTACAATGGGGCAGAGAAAACGTGAATATGTGAATCCAGGTCTATGTGACTGGAAAGCTTATTCTCTTTCCCCTTTACTTATTCTCTTTCCCCTATACAGAACTTTCTTCCAGGCTGGGTGCGGTGGCTCACGCCTGTAATCCTAGCACTCTGGGAGGCCGAGGCGGGTGAACCGTTTGAGCTCAGGAGTTCGAGACCAGCTTGAGCAAGAGCAAGACCCCATCTCTACTAAAAATAGAAAGAAATTAGCTAGACAACTAAAAATACATACAGAAAAAATTAGCTGAGCATGGTGGCGCATGCCTGTAGTCCCAGCTACTCAGGAGGCTGAAGCAGTAGGATTGCTTGAGCCCAGGAGTTTGAGGTTGCTATGAGCTAGGCTGATGCCACGGCACTCTAGCCTGGACAACAGAGTGAGACTCTGTCTCAAAAAAAAAAAAAAATTAAAAAAACAAACAAACTCACAAAAAAGAACTTTCTTCTGGTTTCTTTGGCACTGATAATAAGAAAGAACATATCTTCATATCTGTCTATCCATCTATATATATCTGTATTCTATGTCCTATATCTATGTGTTAATATAAATCTGTATCTATATCTAATCATCTGTATCAGCATTTGGTAAACTATGGACTATTTTTATGCAATCTACAAATTAGGAATGCTTTTTACATTTTTAAATGTTTGGGGAAAAAAATCAAAAGAACGATGATATTTTGTGGCACATGAAAATTTATATAAAATTGAAATTTCATTGTCTAAAAACACATTTTTGTTGGAACATAGCCACACGTCATTTACATGTTACTTCTGACTGCTTTTGTGCTACAAAGGCAACATCGAGTGGTTCCAACAGAAACCATATGGCCTGTAAAGCCTAAAATATTTACAATCGGGCTACTTAGAAAAAAGGTTTGCTCACCCTGGCTTCATAATCAATTTTTTTGTCCATGTTGTTCGTACAATTACTTTACTGAAAGAAAATATCTAGAACTGACAAATCATCATAGATGTTTTCCCAGAAAAGTTCTCCCTGGAAACCTCTCCCAATTACACCCATTGTACTACCTAGCTTTTTTAAATTTGCAATTAGCTATCCATTTTACCTGTTTACTTGTTTACTACCTACCCTCCCCTGTGAAATATGAGCTTCAGGGCATGGAGGTTTTCAGATTTGTTAGCTGTTGTATCTTCTTTACCCTGATCAATGGTGAGCATCACACACATAATAAATGTTTGTTCAGTAAGGATTTATTCAGTAAGAATAAATGAATGAAGTGATGAAGTAACAGCACTCTGAAGTGATGCTTTGTTTCTCTGCTAGGCTTTCCTGGGGTTTGATGTATGCTGGCTTCATCCTTATTATGACCACTTTAATGGCTCTTATTGTAAAAT
Organism: Lemur catta; assembly: GCF_020740605.2. Taxonomy (NCBI): domain Eukaryota; kingdom Metazoa; phylum Chordata; class Mammalia; order Primates; family Lemuridae; genus Lemur; species Lemur catta. The sequence goes on along the minus strand of NC_059142.1, from coordinate 47,552,093 downwards.
CTGCACAAGTTGTCGTCCTAACTGGTTTTGTGGTGGTCTTTACCCTCATTCTCCTCTATGGCCTATCTTTGGTGAGTTGATCAATTTAATCTCTCTCTCTCTCTCTTTCTCATTCTCATTGCCCCCCTCTCTCTCCTGCCAATCATTTGTTATCTGTTCTGTTTGCAGTATTTGTATGAGACAGTATGTGGGGGGGAGGAGTTGATGAAATATACTATTATAACATAAAATTCCTTTTTTATGTGCTACTGATGGTTCTCAGTGAATTATATACCAGCTGAAGTTTTGCTCTTCTCTCAGATAACTTTATCTTTCCTGATGAGCGTGTTGATAAAGAAACCTTTCCTTACCGGCTTGGTTGTCTTTCTCCTTACTGTCTTTTGGGGGATCCTGGGATTCACAGTGTTGTACGGACATCTTCCTGCATTTTTGGAATGGACCTTGTGTCTTCTTAGCCCCTTTGCCTTCACTGTTGGAATGGCCCAGGTAAGGGTTAAGGTAACTATGTCACATATTACAAAACATCCTAAACATGCAACATGTTCTAAGCATTAAAATTATATCCTACTTTTGCAAAAATGAACACTTAGGTGATAAGAGAAATTTTTATTTTTCTCTCTCAGCGTAGTTTTTTCTTAAGCTCCTAAATATAGGATGATTCTTCATTATTTATGCGTTTCAGCTTCTACTTCTAACTGGTGGTCTCAGTAAACATTTGCCAGATTTAATGCTCAGGAAACATGACCCTTAATATTATCACAAACATTTGAAAACCAGAAATTTGGAATAAATAAATTTTTACTTTTTAATTGTCCATTTCTAAATGAAACTGAACTTCTTCTCATAAAAATTAATTTTGATATCATAACTATAAAGTGCTAAATGAAAGGTTATGCTACCTATAAATTCATTGTATTCTCCTATAGATCAGTGAGAAATTATTCTGTCTTCTGCCCAAATACTGAAGTATTTTTATCCCTCCAAGTTTTTATTCTGAAATGGAGTCCCCTGTTCAGAATGCCCTCCTTTTCCCCATCCTAAACCTGACAAAGTCCTACATTAGGTCCAGCTCAAACCTTCATTGAGTTTGTACTTCCTCTTAGAAGACTTACCTGGCGCTGCCTGTGGGTTTCTTAGTTCTCAGTACCAACTTCTGTTAACTTCCCAAGATGCTTTGTAGTTAGATAATTCCATTGCTACTGAAATTATCTTCCAGTAGATCTGAGCTCTGCAAAGATGGGAATTTTGTCTTATTTATCTTTGCAAAGCCAGTGTAGATATAAGACAATAATAATTCTTAATGCCATATTAATCCTTTTTAATTAAACTTATTTTTTTTCAGCTTATACATTTGGACTATGATGTGAATTCCAATGCCCATATGAATTCTTTGAACAACCCGTACCTAATAATAGCTACTCTTTTCATGCTGATTTTTGATGCTCTTCTCTATTTGGTATTGACATTGTATTTTGACAAAATTTTGCCCAGTAAGTATTAATATGTTTATAATTCAACACAATTATTAATTACATTTCTTTAAAATAACTCTATGATGTATTTAATATAAATTAGCAAGTATTTTTTTTCAAAATTTCTAATAGAAGCCTAATGATATTCTACACTTTGTTTATAGAATCACTTTCTACAACTGTGCTCTACTATAACACGTTAGTGTGTTTCTTTTTAAAAAGAAACACTTGCAAGAGATTATGGATAATTATACTGTTAGTGTTTTTATCAGAACTAGATAAAGAATGCTAGTGCTTGATATTTGATCTTAGAAATCTTTAAGTGCTTCCCCATTTAACTCACTTGTTAGACAATAGCACAATATTTATTCATTGTATACTGAATGCATAGCCTCTTTTATGGAGAAACAAGGTCTTTATTTGTGCATCTCTGGAGTTTGCCTGTCATTTCCTAGTATATACTAGATAAATGTTAGGGAAGAGGCAGAAAGAGAAATGGGGAGATGAAAGGAAGGAAAGGACCATTTGAATAACTTTGTCTATCATGTTTCTGAGAGGACTGATACAGAGTAATAGCTCTCTGATTTTTTAGAAACCTCCAAAGTAAGAAATTTCAAGGTTTCTCATTATTGTTATGATATTTACTATCATACTTGGAGTATGGACTTTATCTAATGTAAATGAAGGAAACCACAAAACTGCCAGCACAATGACACAACGACTATTTTTGAGCATAGCCAGAAACTCTGGGAAACACAACCAAGTAACTGGCTAAATTGAAGTAAAAGTTGTTTTTAATAGTAGATTTAAATTCCTCCTGAAACATCTCACTCCACTTTGAGGAGCTTTTAATTTAGTTAACAATGCTACCTTCTTCTCATATTAGAAACAACATACTACATGGTAACATCTCAGTTATTTTTTCCTGACTGTTCTATATATGTCAAAAGCACATTAAAAGATTAATACCTTAATATGATAATGTGAGTTCAGTTTTAGTATCAAAGGAGTTGCATTGACATGCTGACCTAGGGTGACTGGAATCACTGAAGTAACTGACACATTATTTAATTTCCTCCTGCTCATGTAGCTGAATATGGACATCAACGTTCTCCCTTTTTTTTCCTGAAGTCTTCTTTTTGGTTTCAACACCAAAGAGTTAATCATGTGGTCCTTGAGAATGAAATAGATTCTGATCCTTCATCTAATGACTGTTTCGAACCAGTGTCTCCAGAATTCCATGGGAAAGAAGGCATCAGGTAACAAATAAATTGCATAGAGGTGCAAATGGAGAACAGGTCAGAGACCAGCGATCTATCAGGCACAACACTATGTGCGAAGATAGCCTTTTGTGTCCCTTTGAACCCACCTATGCCCAGCCTGCTGCACTCGTGAAAGGATACACTCATTTTTCATAGTATTTTGTTGTCTCACATTTTCAGCATTTACATATATATTTTCATGTTATAGCAACAACCATCAACAAAAAATAATCTTCAAATTTCCATTTTCCTCATTGTCTCTCTTGTTTCTCCTCTTCATGCTTTTCTCTCTCTGCTGCTCTCTTTGTGACAAACACAGCCATCAACTCTTTTGTCATTCCCTGCACCCTTTTTTTGGTCATTCACTTTGTCCCTTTCGTCTGCCTTTCCTGGCTTATCATAAGATGAGGAGAAAAGGCAAGTAATGCATAAAAGGAAGAGAGACATTCCAGAGAGAAGGGAAGGAAACATGAGAAGTTAAGAGTACTAGTGCCGTGCGTATGTGCATATCTTCCCTCTGAGATGATGTAAGTGTTCTGTCCAATGCTGGTTGCTTTGATTTTCAAACAGCTAGAAATCTCTAATGCCCTAGATCTTTGCTGAAATTTTGCTAATTATTCAATGTTTTGTTCACCTCACTCCTCAATAAAACCTTTCGGATCCACCCCGTCCACTAATGTATTTTAACTCTGAACATTTATGATATTTATAGTTTCTAAACATTTAGTTTCTTAAAACATAGGTCCAATATGACCAGACAACAAAGAGTATTATTCTCCCATTCCTCGTGAATCAATGCTATGTTCTCAGAAATTGTGATTCCCTTTAAGCTGGAACCCTAAGTTTTATATTGTTTGTAGTGCTTACGTCAGAATTCGGTCCCATCAGAAGAGTCATAGAAAGCCTTGAATGATGAAAGAAGGCATTTTTGTTTATTCAGTGGGCAAGGAGGAGGGTATTGAAGGTTTTTGAAGTGTGGGTAACAAGATTAGTCTTATGCTCTAGAAAAATTATCCCCATTCAATGGGCAGAGGCATTGGGAGCAGAGTCTCACATAGCTGACTGTCAGGATAGTCTAGAAGGTTTTGCCTGTGGCATGGCTACTCAAGACTGCCTGTCCTGTTTTGTTGCTGTGGCCTGTACTACATCCAACAGACCAGTGGAGAGAGCTCGGGAGCTCTGGGTTATTCTGTTCTAGAGGTCAAGCCAGTTGGGCTCATAATCACCTCTCAGTATAGAAGGCAAAAGAATGAAATGCCAATTAAAATTTATTACTGTACCAATTACAGAGCAGATTCAACCTAATCCAGAATCTACTGCCTAAACACTAAAGCTAAATTCCATCCAAATATATGGAAAAAGCTCATTATTCATATTGCTTAGATGAAATGAAGGAATAAGGCAAGCTGATACCTATTATTGCCTGCAAAAGAAAAGATGGGTCAAGAGAGGATAGGAAAAGCCAAGCAACTTGCCCAAGGCCACACAGTTTAGGAAGTGAGACAGTATTTGAACTCATATATGCTCAACTCCAAAGCTGTTGTACCTGAATGCCCATCTTCTTCATAGTTACTTCCATATTTAACTGCATTGTACCTATTCTATGGATTGAATTGTGTTCCCTCAAAATTTATATGTTGAAACACAAACTCTTAAAGTGGTGGTACTTAAAATGGGGCCTTTGGAAGGTAATTAGGGTTAGATGAGATCATGAAGGTGAGACCTTCATGATGGGATTACTGTATTTATAAGAAGAGATGCAAGAGAGCTTGCATTCTCTCTCTGCTATGTGATGACATAGCAAGAAGGCGGCTGCATGCGAGTCAGAAGGGGAGCCCTCACTAGAAGACAAATCTGTCGATACCTCCATCTGGGATTTCCCAGCCTCTAGAACTGTGAGAAATAAATGTCTATTCTTCAAGCCACCCAATATTTTGGTATTCTGTTATAGGAACATGAGCAGGCTAATACAACCTAACTGCTGGTGTGTTGTGATAATGTAAGAAAATAATGCAGGTAAAATGCACAGGGTCTGGTTTATAGTAAACATTCAATTCATTTTAAATCTTTTTCTATGCACTATTTTTTTTTAAAATCTCTCTTGGCTTTGAGTCCTTGTCCTCATCTTCTTCCTCCTCTCTCATCTTCTTTGGAGGTTTACTTTGCTCCAAGCAGTTTGTGTTCTACATATATTATCTTATTTACTCTATAATTCAATCCTATATGATAGTTAATGTCATCATCCCCATTTTACTGTTGAAGAACTGGACTCAATGAGTTTTGAATACATAGCATTTGTAACAGAGCTAGTGGGTGGCACAACTGGGACTTTACCCAGAATAACTGGACCCCAAAGCCCTGACCTTTCTGTTACAGTGTGCTGTTTCTTTTCTTTCCTCCACCTTAGTATTACCCCATCATTGATTTAATCTCGAGCTTTCCTCATATTCAGTCACTTGTCACAAGCCTTGTGGCAACATACGTATTTCCACGCATTAGCTCTGCCCTCTGTGTTCTAGCCAGTTCAATTTCAAACGATAAGAAATGCTGCTTGTAATGAGATGCCCTGGGTGCTTCTGCCGGTGCCTGTGTGAAAGCCAAGAATTTCCAGATTTTCTTTGAGGCTTTGCTCAAGCCTCAGAGACTCGATTTATTAATCCTCTACCCATCTCCATAATTTCCTGAAAACATTTCCCTCTGTTTTTCAGAATCAAAAATCTTAAAAAAGAATATACAGGAAAGCGTGAAAAAATAGAAGCTTTGAAAGGTAATAAAATAACATGTTTAGCATGGTTGCTTGATTTAGTGACTGCCTCACTGTTGTAGCATCTCGGTAGGGATTAAGAACAGATATTCCAGATATTATGACTCTTCTTTATCTGAACACATTATATTTCCTTCCGAGGAAATAAAAAACCATATGACAATCTTAAAAAGTATTTAACATTAAGAATCTTACAGGGTTTGAAATATTTATGATAGTATTGAGAAATTCTTTATTTCCAACTCATCAAACGTTCTAGTCCTAAATCCTAAAGCTGTCTTTATTATAGGCAGGCTTTCTTTATTATAGGCAGGCTTTCTTTAATGATAAAACTGCTTTTATTCAACTAAATATGACAAAATAAAACAATTTTTTAGAAAAATGTTGACAATAAAAAACAAGTGTATGGTTAACCCTTAAACAGCATGGGTTTGAACTGTACAGGTCCACTTATATGTGAATTTTTAAAAATAAAAGTTATACCAAGTGTGGGAAAAACTGCTTTTATTCAAAAATTGTTAATCACATAATGACATATCATTGACAATGCTATAGCCATCGAATGTGTATCAAATGAGATATAATTTTAAAAGAAAATATTTTAAGGTAAATTTTATTTTAGTATATTATACTAATTAAAATAGTATATATTATTTTATATATAAATTATATTTTAGCATATTTAGTATGTTTTGTTAGTATCACCATATTTGGTTAGTGATACTATTCAAGCTGTGAGAAATTATAAAAATTTCAGGGAAGTAAAGTTACTATGTAGAATCTGAGTGAAATTTTTTTAACATCATGCCAGGTCTGGTGTTTGACATATATGAAGGCCAGATCACTGCTCTCCTTGGTCACAGTGGAGCTGGAAAAACCACCTTGTTAAACATACTTAGTGGGCTGTCGGTTCCAACATCAGGTGAGAGCACAATTATCCGGGGACAAGTACATAGTTAAATGAATTAACTGTGCATTTTACTGGTTAGTTTCATTAGTTAACTTCACTAGTTTCATTAACTACTTGTTACACCCAGGTATTTAAAAGAAAAATTTTAGAAGTTTGTTTGCTATTCTTTTATTGAATTGTATTATATTTATTTAGGAAGATGTTATTTGTGTTTTAAATATTTCACAAGTAGCTTTATGATTATTCAGATACTAATTAGCATTCTAGCTAGATCAAATGTTATTGTGAACATTACATTTTTAATCAGTCAATTGTGTATTCCTTACAGGTAAAATATGTTGAAATGAATCTAATAATTGACATACATTGTTTCCACTTAAAAATATCTTCAGTGAAGCTTGACACATTGTCCTGATGGTAACCTTCTGCTTACAGGTTCGGTCACTATCTATAATCACGCACTTTCAGAAATCACTGACTTGGAAACTGTCAGAAAGCTTACCGGAGTTTGTCCACAGTCCAATGTGCAATTTGGCTTTCTCACTGTGAGAGAAAATCTCAGGCTGTTTGCTAAAATAAAAGGGATTCTGCCACATGAAGTGGGGCAACAGGTATATGAACAAGTAGGGTGTCACGCAACCCTGAAAATGAAATTGTTTAACCAGAAAATTCTAAATGTATTTGTGTTATTTCTACACAATTCATCATTTAAATGTTAGACAAAAAGTCCGTTTGTAAAGAACAGAAAAATGATAGTATTTTTAAATAAACATTCTGGGTTTTAGAGTAAACATTCTTTATTTCGTTAGGTACAACAAGTTTTACGGAACTTAGAGATGGAAAATATTCAAGACATTCTTGCTCAAAATTTAAGCGGTGGACAAAATAGGAAACTCACTTTTGGGATTGCCATTTTAGGAGATCCTCAGGTAAGTCCAACTAAAATTACTGGTGAAATCAGATTGAAGACTATAAAACTATTTTATTAGATCCAGCTTAATTTGCAAATGATAAATTTAAGAGAATTTTTACAATGAATTATTCAGTACTGAGGTATTATATTCTCTCTAATATTTTTATAAGTATAGTGCTTTTAAAAAGAAACTTGCCTGAAAGAGAATTTTTATTTCATGTGCTTTCCTACTATCCAGGTTTTGCTATTGGATGAACCAACTGCTGGATTGGATCCTCTTTCAAGACACCGAGTGTGGAATCTCCTGAAAGAGGGGAAATCAGACAGAGTAATTCTCTTCAGTACCCAGTTTATGGATGAGGCTGACATCCTGGCTGGTAATTTTTGGTCTTATTCGTGCATCTTAGTGAGAAATTAGGGACATGTGTGGCATAGGAGTAGATATGTTCCACAGCTGTGTTTCAATGGGGGCTGCTATGGGTCAAGACAGGAGAATTTTGCTCTCATTCCTTTGAGCGTCTGCATCGCAGAGTACGTTGTCCCAGGGAAGTATTCTGATCCCATTGCAGAGCCAACTGGTTGTGAAATATGTAGCATATTCTCAAACATGTCATTTGTTTTATTCAGTATTAATGTCAGTTGACTGGAAACAGATCCTTTAAATGCATGATGATTTTTCTAAATATGCTAGAGAATAAACTATTAATAACAATTTTTCAGTGTAGTTGTTGGATAACAAAGAAAGTGGTTTACATGTGGCCAGGATGATATGTATCTATGTTACTGTGTCATGCTCCTAAAATACATTACTTATTAATGGATTTATTCTTTTATAAATTGTAAAGGAATAACTCCTTAATACAATGTATCTTTTGGTTCTCTCTGTATAGATAGGAAGGTGTTCATATCCAATGGGAGGCTGAAGTGTGCAGGCTCTTCTCTGTTCCTAAAGAAGAAATGGGGCATTGGGTACCATTTAAGGTATAACCCTGAATGTGGGAGATGTGTTGGAACACGCTGAAAATGCTGGGGGCAGGTGCTATCAGTATCAATATGTCAAAGTAGACTGCATAATTACTAAGTTCAATTTAAAAGAGCTGTGTAAGAACTAAGTCACAATTGCCCTCTTTTTTTTTTTAGCTAGAAGGTAGGGTATGTGAGATTATAGACATTGAGAATATAATGATGATTAGTCTAGGCTTAAATAAAGTTTTTGGAAAATATTTTCATAACGTGTTGCTAAGAGAAATTTATTGATATTATAACCCTTTCTCTTATTGTATTTTTGATGTTTATTTTTGTTCATCTTGGCAATTTCAATACCCTCCTCTCTATTCTCCCTGGCTTCATTTTTCTCCACCATTTCTCCCTCATTCTTTTGTTTCTCCTCCTCTTCCTTAATTATTACCATTATTAAGTAATGGCCTATCATTTATTAAGAGTTGGCCATGCTTTAGGTACTTACTAAGATATTTGCATATAGAAAACTCGTATTATCATATTTAATACTCCAAATAACTCTGAGAAGATATTATGATTATATTTTTTGACAAGTGATGATAGCACGTCAGACAGTTTTAATAATCTGTCAATTTTACCTGGTTTATAAGTGGTAGAGTCTTTGGATCAAGATTATAGGTGTAATGTGAACCGCTTTCTATACCTTGCACTAAAATATTAATATTTCTTAAAAAATAATTCAAATCACTTCATACCCACTGGTTGAATGGATTCCTCCATTATTTACTGTGAGCACTTAATCTGATCAAATTTACCATTCCATCATTATTGCTTGCTACCATCTAATTGAATCAATATTCTCTAACTAAAATGAACCACGCATGGGTTTTTGAATAAATCTCGTCAAAATTAAACATTCCACTATACCTTACCCTAAGCCAATATCTGGCTTAATACCTCTTTTCTCCAAATAAGAGTCCTTGAGTTATCTGATTCTAGTCATCCTGTACACTAGTTCCTCTGCCATGCTGTATAAACAGTTTGGACTACAACTGTAATTTTATATCTTGCTTTGTCCAGTAAATTATACAATTTTTGGCTCATAAATATTAGTGAAGTGACAAATACATACTACATAGTTAGTTAGGAAATTGTTTTTAAAGTAGTGTTGGATAAAAGTAATGTTAACTTACTCTTTTTAAATGTTAGTTTACATCTGAATGAAATGTGTAACCCAGAGAATATAACATCACTGGTTAAACAGCACATCCCTGATGCCAAATTAACAGCACAAAGTGAAGAAAAACTTGTATATATTTTGCCTTTGGAAAGGACAAACAAATTTCCAGGTAACAAAATGTAGAGACCACAGAATGATTTGGGAATGGCATTTCTAACAATAATGATAGTGATAAGAATGATGGCTAGTTTTAATGCTTGCTAAGTATGTGGTACCATGCATTAACTCATTTAATATTCCCAACCCCAAGGCCATTTCTACTATTAGTCCTTATATTATCTCCATGTCACTTATGGGTAAACCACGACACGTAGTTGTTAAGCGTACTTCAAGTCACAACATGTGCAATTAAGTGGTGCAGGCTAGCGGTAAGCTAAAATTAGGATTATTGGGGAAATTTGTTTCAACAATGAGTGAGAGAGTGTGGTCAGGCTAGGAGGAGTCTGCAAAAACAGTGCCAGACTATTGAAGGAGACTAAGGAAATTGTACACAATATGTAGATTGTTTTATGAACACCATAACCTAATGGTATAATCTAAGTTACTGAAAATAGTTAAGATCAACCTGCATGCTGCCGAACATTCTAAGATTCACAACTTTGCTGCAAATATGAAAGCCTGGAGGGCCACTGCTGTTACCATTTTTCTGTTGCGTCTCCCAATGCACTGTTTTATTTCCCGAAAGTTTAGGGGTAGATTGCTTTTTTTTTTTTTTAAGTGTAGCCTATAAAATGTGTTTACATTAATAGTGGTGCCATTGCTGCACACTTTAATCAATAAGCCTGCCATAATCATAGTCAGTAAAGAAACACAGCATCACACAATATATTGTGGTGATTGGACACCCAAATGATAGAGCTGGACAGTTTAGATTCAAATCCCATCTATGCCGTTATTAGCTCTATAATCCCAAACAAGTTATACTACTTTTCTTTATCTCAATTTCTTCATTTGTAAAAAGGAAATTGCAACAGTACTCTGGAGTTATGATGAGGATTAAATGATTAATATATTTAAATTCATTATCAAACTATTAAGTATACATAAAGTACTTGGAATAATACCTGATGTGTAGTACCTATGGTACTTCATCAGGTGTAAAAACCTTCAACTACAGCATGTACCACTAATGAAGAAACAGAAAGAACTAATGCTGCCATTTAAAATATGATTTACCATCATTTATTATTCATCCTCATGTTAAAAGGTGATAAAATGTATTTATCTTAGAATCAGTGAAGTAATGGTACAAAATGCATACACAATATCTTTGAAATATGTGTCATTTATGAAAACAGAAATCTTTGTGATGACCACTCAACAAAGTTTTGCCTGATTACTTATTAAATGCATTCCAAAGAGGATGACCAGTTTAGAGAAAGTGAAAAGAACCAAAAGTTAGGTAGATTTAGGAACTCATAAATTATCAATATATCTCTATTTTTCTTCATTTGTAATTAAGATAAAAGCCTTTAATTCTCCCAATATTTGAATTAGTTTATCTTTTTTCCAACTCTCAGTTTTCCTGAACAGCTCAAGGATCATTCCCAACATCTTTTTAAAAAATTATCTCTCAAAAGAACCTGCTAATCCCTCAAAAGCACCCAACCTCTTTCAAGGCTCCCGTGTAATTTTCACACCATGGTCAGAAGCTAAAACAAAGAGGGACACAGAGAAAGAGGAGGGGAAAGAGAGAAGGGAGGAGGAAGAGAGAGAGTGTGCAAAGTTACATTCACACCTTGTCTTTTCCTTTAATTTATACATATTTGATCTAGGGAAGATTCTGTGGCACTTAATTATTTCCATTAACATCAGTTATTTTGCATTTGTTATCACAGTTGCCTAACAATCCTAACATAAAAGTATGAATTTTTAGTCTGCAGAAAATATTTTTTAAATGATTGGGGTTCAGAATTAAACACTCCCTATAATATTAATATAACAAAAATAAATTTTTTAAAATATACTAAATAAGTTTTTTTTTAAGAAAGTATGTAATTTTCTAAGAATAAAAAGGTAAATGTTTAAATTAAACTTTTATAATCGAAGCAATGTGAAAACTAAAAAATACACTGCATTATTTTTTTAATTTTAGAAGGGAACATCTATAACAGTTTTGTTTATGATGAGCACATTTGGCCTATTAATATTTTCATTTTAAAAAAATATGGTTATTATCAGTCTCAATATATATTATATTCTTTTGGTCTATTTTTGTGCCTTCCTTAAGACCTATACAGGGATCTTGATAAGTATTCTAACCAAGGCATTGAGAACTATGGTGTTTCCATAACAACTTTGAATGAAGTGTTCCTGAAATTAGAAGGAAAATCAACTCTTGATGAATCAGGTAAAAAAAAAAAAAAAAATATATATATATATATATATATATATACACATATATATGTAAAAAAATAATAATAAAGGAAGAAAAAAAAGAAATCTGAATCATATCTTTCTGTGCAATATTTTATCTTGAACATATGCTTTGAATGACAAGATTATATGCTTTTGTTAGTGCTACAATTCAGGATGCTCTTGGGAAAACTTAAAGCACAGAAAAAATGTATCTCAGTGGAATACAGCAATGTACAAACACTAGTTGCTCATGGAGCAGATGATAAGTATATGCTGTAATACTAATATTACCTGAATATGTGTTATAGAGAAAAGAACATTTGAGTTTACATTGACAATTACTTTTCTTTTTTAAAAAAAATTGTTTCAATAGATTTAGTTAGTACAAGTGGTTTTTTTGTTACATGGGTGAATTGTATAGTATGAATCAGGGCTTTTAGTGTACCTGTCACCCAAATAAGTGTACGTTATACCCAATAGTTAATTTTTCATCTCTCACCGGCCTCCCACCCTCCACCTTCTGAGTCTCAAATGTCCATTATACCATTCTGTATGGCCATGCATACCTATAACTTAGCTCCCATTTATAAGTGAGAACATATGGTATCTCTTATAGCATTTTGAAGATATTATTCCACTGTCTTCAAGATTCAGTTCTTGCTGTTGAAATATCTACACTCAAGCCTAATTGTTATTCCTTGGAAAGTATTCTGTCTTTACTCTCTTGTTGCTTCTAAGATATTTGTTTCTTCTTTACTCTCATTGTACTGTGTTTACTCTTTACTGTGCTCTTTATTTTTGTAATTTTGGGATATTTTTATTGATCAAGTATTGTTCTCACATCATTCTTTCCTTATTTTATTCATATTTGAAGTTATATACTTGACACATTTTTAAGTGATTATATTTAACCGTTAGCATTCATATATTACAGCTTTCTAGAAGTCTAAAGATAGGCATTTTCTCTAGACTTCTCTTCAAAAGAGGTAACTTTTATCTTGTTGTTAACCATGGCTATATTAAAAATATCATCTCTATCATTTTTATGTTCTTGGAGAGAGGAGGAGGGGCTTCTACATAGGCTAATTCTACCATCTTGGTCAGACATATTAAGATAGTTTATCTCTTATAAGAAATAGGTTTATGAGTTTCTTTTCATTTGTTTCCCTAAAATGAATTAAGTCCTGTAAAGCTGCAGACAGAGGGATTTTAAAATCAGAAAACACAAGATTTTCTTTCATTATATCAATACTCTTTGCTTCTTTTCCATTTCTTCAATAGTTGCTCTAATTATGCCATGAGTTAGATTACTTGCATCTTGTCCCAAAATGGTGACTTTGACGCTTTTGGTTGAAAAGATGATCATAGGAAAAGCTAAATAATGCACAACTGAAACAGCACTTTATAAAATACTGATCTTATGTTTTAGATATAGAAATCGGGGGACAATTACAAAGCGATGGAGCAAAAGACATGGGAAGCCCTGTTGGGCTGGAACAAGTTTTGTCTTCCCTCAGTGAAACCGGGAAAACAATCAGTGGCATGGCGCTCTGGAGGCAGCAGGTCTGTGCAATAGCAAAAGTTCGCTTCCTAAAGTTAAAGAATGAAAGAAAGAGCCTGTTGACTATGTGAGTATCTGAATGTTTCAGATTTGTTTAGTCTGTGAACTCAAAATAATTTAACTTATTTAACATAAATAAGTTTAAGAGCACATAGCATAAAAAAAAAACACCTCAGACAAAATAAATCCCAGCAAATGCATATATATGGTCTTTTAGACAAATAAATCATCTTTTAATTGAAGAAATCATTTTTAATCATGTGGACAAATAATTAAAACAGATAAAGACTGGGATTTTTCTTTTAATTTCACACAGATTTTGTTCTTACCAATGGGTTGAAGTAGTTCTTTACAGCATATGAGTGTTAGCACTTTGGTCCCATCCCAAGACCTCCATTTCTTCTTTCCCCAAGATACCAAAATCTTTATGTCAGGATTCCCCAGGAGAATGGAACTAACAGGACATACATATATATAAAGATATTTATGTTAAGGAATCATGGGGACTGCAAATCTGAAATCTGTAGGGCAGAGCAGCAGGCGGGAAGCTCAGGTTAGAGTCAACATTGCAGTTGACAGTCCGGAAACTTAGGCAGAATTTCTATTGCGTCTTGAGACTGTGTGCTAGTAGTCTCTGCTTTGGCTTCACAACCATGCCTGGAGTCCACTGTAAGATTAACACCCCTCTAGCTTATCCTCGTCATCGAGTACTATCTCCTTGCATAAGCTCAGCTCTCCACTGAGAACACTCATTCACCCAAAAATATCTGTGAACACCTCTATGCAACACTCTATTATTAAATGATTGTACAAGACCAAGCGCAGTGGCTCACATCTGTGATCCTAGCACTCTGGGAGGCCAAGCCAGGAGGATCACGTGAGATCAGGAGTTTGAGATCAGCCTGAGCAAGAACAAGATCCCATCTCTACCGAAAATAGAAAAAAATTAGCTGGGCATCGTGGTGCATGCCTGTAGTCCCAGCTACTAGGGAAGCTGAGGCAGGAGGATCACTTGAGCCCAGGAGTTGGAAGTTGCAGTGAGCTATGATGATGCTCATATTGTAACATTGTAACATATATCAAAATAAATCAGACATGCCATCTGCCCTTGAGGGTGATTAGATGTGCTCTAGATAATAGATAATCTTGTAAACTAGGACATTTATTAGGAGAAAGATTATGTCCAAATAGTGACATCAGAGAAGAAGCTCAGGAAGAATTTGAATTTGGTGTAAGAGAATGGAACTTATTTAGCTAAGAAGAAACAGGAAGATGGAAATTCAGGCAAAGGAAGTACTGAGTATGGTGATACATGAGAAATCTAAAAAAACTGTTATTAATTTCAGTTAACTGCAGTGTAGAGTGTATTAAAAAGTAAAAATAACTTTAAAAATATGTATTACATAGAGCTAGCGAGTTTGTACTTTATGAATAATAAGAAACTATTAAGGTTTCATTTTTTATTTTGAATAGGGGATTGACAATTAGAACAGAATGCCAAGAAGTTTAATTGGGCAATAGTACAAAATTGTTTGGTAATCATAGACAATGGAGACTGTGAAAACAATCATTTAGGACAATATTGAAAGAGGTCAGGAAAGAGATCATGAAGGGCCAACTTGAAAGTGAAAGAGAGAGGGAAGTTTGGAGGCAAGCAATGATGATGATATGATAGATAGAAATTTTCAACCATCGGAAAAGAGACTTAAGGGAGAAAAATGAGTGGGAAATGGTTGGGCTTTGTTGCCCAAGTGAATGAGAAAATGTTGTAATTTACAGAAATTGGAAACAGGATGGGAAAAAGGTTCAGAGTATAGTAAGTCTGGGTGTTAATGATATAGCAGGAATCATAATCTGCAGATTTCATAAGCATGAATGAAATGTCCAGGGATCCTACTTGGGGGAGAGAGAGAGAGAGAGAAGACAGATACATAGGAACCATTTCATTTTAGAAAGAAGAGAATGAAGGAAAAGCATGATTTAAATGTTTGATTAGTGCTTATTATTTATTTCTATTATATCCATTATCTGTTCAAACTTAAAAACCTACAAAGCTTATTATAAATTATTTTTTTCTTTTATATTTTTCTACACATAGGTTATTGCTTTTGGGGATTAGTTTAATCCCTCATCTTTTGGAATATCTATTCTATGAATTATATGTAAAAAGTTACTCTTGGGAATTGTCTCCAAATATGTACTTCCTCTCACCAGGACAACAGCCACAAGCTCCTCTGACCCATTTACTGGTCATCAATAAAACAGGTGAACACGGGGCCGAAACGCAACTTCTAAGTGTTGTTCTTGTTAACAGATTCCCCAAAAAACACGAAGAAAAAATAAATTCTGTATGTTTTAGAAACCACATGTGAAGCCAAACAGAAAGTTAATTGAAAAATTAAAAATACAAGATTGGAGAGTTTGTTTCAGAAACATCCTGCAAGTTAACTTAAACCCTAATGGTCATTACAAAGAGGATTTAGGAAGATAAATCATTGACTGACTTTTGAGGTCTTTTGTCTTTATGAGTCTATGCATTGCTGAGCCCTGGAAAAAAAAAATCTGTTCCAAATTTATAAGAAGATAGAAGATTAATAGCATCAAGGATTATAATGTTGACATTAATTATTAATAGTATTTTTTATACCAGTAGAAATTAAAACTAAATGCCTAGTCTCAAGGTAAAGTAACCTTGTCATATTTATAATGTCAGAACGAATTTTATAATAGTACCATAGCATCAATTCTGCCTTTTTAAGGAAATGCTTAGACAGTCCTTTTTATGGTATGTTTTGAGGGATGTGATGCAGTTTAGTTCTGTGTTTATTACTTGACCAATGTTTTATTTCATTTTTGTTTCCTTTGATCTTTATCTTCATGGTAGGGTCAAGCATTGGTAACTTTGTACATTCACTGAGGCGACAGAACATAGTTTTAGAAGTGGATGCTCTTGGAACTAGAAATGGCACAGATGAGCCCTCATACAATGGTGCTATCATTGTGTCAGGTGATGAAAAGGTATGTTGGACTCTAGTTGCTGCATTTCACCAAAGATGGACTATGGATGTACACCTCAAACAATTCATGTCAACTGCCATGAAAGGCTAATTGGACAAACAAATGGGATAGTCCTCATTTATATAGGAGAGGCTGGACTACAACTATTTGCCCACAGCCTCCAGTATAACAATGCATAATGAAATAGTGTTTGACTCTATTCCTTATTAAGTTGTATGCACTGCTATCATGAATAATTTATTTTAATCTTATTATCAGTGGGATTCCATTCCAATAATTAATTTAAATTGTATTCTCAGTTAGAACTGAGAACAACTGCCCAGTTTAGACTTGGCCTTTGCTTTTCTGTTTGCCGTTTCTCCATACTTCTTCATTCATTTATATCACCTCCCTAGACCCTGTAGGAGTTTGAATCAGAGAGCACTATAGTAGTCAGATGGAAAAACATGAAACCATGTTAAATATACAAATCATAGCTGTTAGGTATCATAAAGTGTGACATTTATAGCTCATCACAGTTAATTTTCAGGAAGAATTTCCATGCCTATAATAAAGAAAAAATTACCTTCAATCCAACTAGCCCTCAATATATCTTAATCAAATTATTTTCCAGTATTCTTAGAAAAATGGTTTTAAAATATGGCAGCCTTAACATCAATAAATATTCCTTTAGATAATTAGGCTAGATATAATATACTTGATTTATTTATGATCACACCAATACTTCCTCAAATCTTGCCTACATTGGGGCAATATAGATAATTATTAATACTTCACTTATATCCTTTTTCTCTGAGGGAAAAATAATCACATTATATATATGTATATATAAAATATGTTCTTTTAAAAGAGATTTTACATGTAAGCTCAGTATTTGTGAAAACCTATGGTTTCATCACAACTGCCTGCCTGCCTCCTGCTTGCCAGGTATCCGTACATTCTTCACTTAGAAAATGAATGTATCACATTTTGAAACAAAGTCTGTGGCCATGTTAAAGTGAGGTTGCATTTTGGAGTTTTATAGTTTTGCTACTAAAAATCATTTGAGGTATTTTGTTTTGTTAAGTTTAGGCATACATAGCCACATGGCTGATATTATGGTATGTAGAAACCAAAATACTGGATTCCTTTAAGTATACTGGGAATTTAATCAAATAATACAAGTGATGATGATATTAATCTCCTTTAGTGCTTTGGCCTTCCTATATTATCAAAAATTTGAATGATTTTCTACCATATTCATTCGTTAAATTTTATATTTGCTTTATAAGAAGTTAGAATTGATATTCATTATATTCCAGGATCACAGATTTTCAATAGCATGTAATACGAAAAGGCTAAATTGCTTTCCTGTCCTCATGGATGTCATTAGCAATGGACTACTTGGAATTTTTAACTCTTCTGAACACATTCAGACTGACAGAAGCACATCTACTGTAGTAAGTATAGTTATATCTCACTTATACTGAGCCACCAGAAGTTTTCAAGAAAATTCTTGAAATGTTGAAATAACATATTAATTTTTATGAACCTATTCTTAAATAAGGTTATATTTTATATAAAAGTCATTCTTTGTATAATATATATTTATATACATACTATTCAGCAATGATTAAATAACATTATAACCTTATTCAGATGAGGGGGATCATTGGAACAACAGAAAATACAGTTAATTGGGAAAAAAAATGATGACTTTTGATCTTAGATCTGTCATCATCTACAGTGCTAGGTAGTGGGACATAGTTAAATAGTCACAGTCTTAAAGGCTAGACTATGTGGCCTTCTTAAACAATTTGACTTATGTAGGACTTAGTTCACCAATCCACAAACAATACAGATAAAAACTTTATCATGCAAGTTTCTTAAGAAGTAAATGAGGCAATGTGAGCACCAGGCTAATTTGACCAAGTTAGTTTAAGTATATAAACATAGAAAAACCATAGGCACTCAATAAATTGTACTTCTTACCATTATTGCTGCTAACATTATTTTTCTTGGTAATGCATCAAAAGAAGCTTCCATTAAAAAACATTCAATTTTGACTAGATGATGGGACCAGCTGAATTAGAACTAGGAGCAGTTCTTGTCACCAGTACAACTTTTAATATCCAGGGTGGTCACATTTTGCTATTAGGAATTATTCCAGTGTAGTCCAAAATTTCAATTTCCTATGAAATTCAAGCACTACAGGGTCAACTTGTGGTGTAAGAGACATGGATGGGGTGGGTGGAAGTGGGGTGGTTTGCCTTTTCATTCCCTTTTATGGTCTAACAACTTGGAATAGAAAAGGGGGGATGTTCTAGCTCTGAAGCACTCCCCTTTCTTTCCCTTCTGAGTAAAGTGCTGCTGGTGCTGGAGGCAGAACAGAAGGATGAAGAGATGGAGATTATCCTATAGAAATAGTGCTGGGGAGACATCCATGCTTTCTCTAGTCATATCCGCTGCTGGTAGCGTGTACTTATGTGGTCACCACCGCTCAGGTGACACATGTGATTGTCTTGACCCAGTCCCTTCTGTAGATGAGGGTGCATTCAAGGTTGTAGAGCAGAGTTTCCTTAGGCTACTGCAGAGGAGTCTGCAGTATCAAGCTTTCTCCAGTCTGTGTTGCTCATTGTTTGATGTGGTTGCCATCCAGGTAGTTCACCAGCTTCTACGCTTGGTTTAACCTCTGTGCTTCTTCAGAAAGAGTTAGGAGAACTGTCGAGTGTTTCTTGTGTGCTGTCTGAAAGCTACAGAGATTTAGGATATGAAAGGGGTTGCCTCATCTTTTCCAAAGTACATCATACCATTGTCCTTTCAAACCATATTTCAGCAGTCCTCCTTCCTTCAAAAATCTCTAGGGCAAAACCAGATATTTACCATGGGATTTATATGTATTAGCATATTTAAATGTCCTAACAAGATGTTGAGATAGTTGTTGTTATTATTTTTATTATTATAGGTATATATCCTTTATCTAAAATGCTTGGCACCAGAAGTGCTTTGAATTTTGGATATTTTTGGATTTTGGAATATTTACATATACCTCATGCGATACCTTGGGGATAGGAACCAAGTTCAAACACAAAATTCATTTAATAAACTGTGTGTTGTGCACTTGCATTTTGACTGCAACCCACTATAGGAAGTCAAGTGTAAAATTTTCCACTGTGGCGTCATGTTGGCGCTCAAAAAGTTTTGGATTTTGGAGGGTTTCAGATTTTGGATTTTCAGATTAGGGATGCTCAATCTCCATTGTTATTATCAGACAGCTGAGGAAACTGTAGCACACAGAGGTGCCAAATGGGTTTTATTATCTATTATACTCTATTGATATACTTGAGTATATCAATTCATATACTTGAGTATATCAATTATCTGGATAACCAAGAAATAGGATGTTCCCAAGGAGTAGCAAGCAACTTGAGTTCCACCTTTAAAGATGTCTTAACTATAAAGTATCTGCTGCCCTCCAGCCCAGCTGACCTTGAGCTCAGATGTAGATAAATTCTGTCTTTGAATTGCCACACCACTGGTTTCTCCACTCGGGTCCTGGCATTCTCTTGCAACTCTGCAAGCCTATCCTATTTGAATCTACAGCACAGAGCTCGCTGTAGCTCAGACCTCACTTTTGACATCACTCAGCAATTTTCACCATCTATCAGAGTGTCCTAAAATGTTCCCAACTCCTGCAAGTTATACCCACTCTTCTCATCTATTTGCCTGTGGACACCTGCCCAAACTACCCAGGTGGTATCAACTGTCTTTCTGTTGGTTTCCTTCAGGCTGAGCCACACTAGACTCTGACTGTGGGGGGATATAATTCAATATGGACACAATATGTTGTTTATGAACTAAGTCATGAGTAAGGGGGCTGGCTGTTGAGATAGATTATGAATTTTCCATCCCCAGAGATCTTCCAAATCAGGAAAATCAACAATGGTGTCCACAGGCAAGGATATGAGATGGGTGATGCAGTCTTTGGTGCCCTTTTTTCCTCTTTTAGGGCCTCATCTCCACATATACATCTTTATTAAAACAATTTCATGTGCTGCAAAATCTTCGAGGGGCACCAAGTTTTAGGAGAGGGTAAGAGTGTGGAGAAGTAAGGAGACTGCAAGACTCATGATAGAGATGACTTGCAGTGCAGTGGGACAACTGATCATAGATCAAATCAAGGCTTGTTGCAAAACTCAGGATCCTCTTTAACATGTACAAGGGTTTGATTTTTTTAATTCAATGCCTTCATGTGGATCACATGTTGACCATTTTTCTCCAAGGCCCATTACTCATATCTTCTAACATCTACCTACTCATTAATTTATGTCTGCCAGATCCCTGAAAGCATTTGAATTCTGAACCAGGGAAGTGACTCTTCATGAATGTTGAACTGGACTGATTTGGCACCAGTTTCTGAAAGCAAAACAGCCTTCCATTGACAGTTCACAATCACTACTGTCTATGAAAACGTCAGCCTTGATGTACATAAGCAATTGTAATATTGTAACCATAAAGTCAGAGAGTAGAAGTTGCATGCCTACCTCACACATTATCAACTGTGGGACCTTTGTCAATTCATATCACTTTGTTGAGTTTGTGTCTTCATAAGTAAATCAGGATACAGGTTGAAAATGTCCAAGTTGGTGCAACACAGGATTGAAAATGAATATGGATGAGAAGTTGCACATAGGACCTTGAGAAGTACTTTGAGTGGTTAGCCCAATTCATGTATTTGAGTAATTTAGTTAAGAAAGTACAAATGAAGCAGATGCCCAGTGGCCATCAGCTCACCATGTTCTGCATGATTTCAGGAGCACATGGATTATGACGAGTCTGGGTACCTGAGTAACGCCTTCTTCTGGATACCTGTGGCAGCCTCCTTCACTCCTTACATTGCGATGAGCAGCATCAGTGACTATAAAGTAAGAAGAGTTAACAAAGTCCTCCCATGTTTTTAATGTCCAAGGAACGCTCCCCCACCCATATGACCATAAATGGACATGCAGGTGGTAGATCTAATTTTTGTGCTTGATGCAATAAATAATCAAGTGTTTTAATGTAATAATGAGTTGCCAAATATGAGGAAAATGCTATTTTTCTTAAACAAATGTGAGACCTCAGGAAGGACAGCTCAGTAGATCACATCAGCTAACAGAGAGCAATAACTTTTAACTGTTTATCACTTAGAATTTTATTTACAGACACTTACCCACTGACATAATCCTATTCCATTCCTCAGCGATGGTTTCTGCATTCCAGATGGTGGTAAAGCTACGCAGTTTAACAGCCCTGACCAACTCTCCACGGTGCTTTGTCTTATTGTTGGAAAAAAAAATTTGTCAGTTTAAAGCTTCATTTTTGTGATGCTTTTGTATAAAATTCAAGAAGTCTGTAACCGAGTCTTTCTGCCTCTCTCTGGTACTTCTGGTGCCATTTTCCCATGTCCTCATGTCCTAGACATCATCCGCTGATGCTCAGGAGATGTTTTTGAAAGGCTTGGATTAATTTTTATTTATTTTGCTCTTAAACTTCCCCCACCTTCAGCAAATTCTTTCATGAGAAACACAAAATACTATTTTTTCATTACTTTTATGACACCACACATTCACCATTTTCTTCCTACTTCTCTTGTCACTTTTTCTCCCACATCTTTTTTAAGTTAAACCTCCCTGAGTCAAAATCCTGACTCTTCCATTATCCAGATGTGTGAACATTGAAAGTTGCTTAATCACTCTGTGCCTCACTTTTTATCACCTGTAAAGTGGGCATAATACTTTTATCTATTTGAAATAGGTTTCTGTGAAGATGGGGTGGAATAATACCTATGAATCACTTAGAACCATACGTGGCATATAGTAACTTTCCCACAGATGTCAGTGCTTGATGTCCAAATATCTTAGGGGCCTAGGACCAAAGCCTGGGTATTTGGACATCAAGCACTAACATCTGTGGGGAAGTTACTATATTTTCCACACAGTGTAACAGAGTAATATTTTAGGAACAGAAAGCTGATCCTGTCAACTCCCTTCCTAAATCCCTTTAGTAGTTTCCCATCATATGAAAGAGCAGGAGTGAAATCCCAGCTGTAGCCTGAAAATCCATAGGTGACCCACCCAGGTGTGTCTTTCTACCTTGATCTGATAACACTATCACCTTGATAACCATGCTGCAGCCACACTGGCTTCTTCCCAGTTTCTCCAAAACATCAACCTCTACCCACTGAAGAGCCTTCTCTCCTGCTGTTCTCTCTTCCTGAGGTGCTTCCTACCTATCACCTGGATGATTCTTATTCACTGCCCAGACCCTACCCCATACATCTCTTCACAAGGGAACCCTCTCTGACCTGACCCCCTAATTATGATCCATTTCCCTTTAAAGGTTCTCATGTGACTCTGCACCCTTCTTAACACATACTCAATTTTAATTATGGAGCTATCAGTATATTTATTTGTTTATTGCCTTTATTCCATTCCATAAGTGCCCCATGATCAACACAAAGCCAGCCACATGGCATATACTGTGTAAATATATATTAAGTCAATTATTGAGTAGGAAACGTCACTCTCTCTAACATGTCCTCACTATCATTCTCTTTCCTGCCTCCTTTCAGATGCACTCTCCTTTCTAGAATATTTATGTGCATTCCAACTTTTTTTTCTTAATATATCTTTTTATATAAACTCAATTTTAGATTTAAAATTTTAATTGCTTTTATACTTTACTGTTAAAATAGTCCAAGTTATATTTTAAGGCAATCACTATAACAACATGGCTTATAGTGGTCACAATATCAAAATCTACACACTAGTTTTCATAACATCATAGTAAAGAATATGATTTCCTTCAAGACGATGAGAGTAGTGCAACAATTTAGAGGACGTCTTGCTTATGCCAACCTGAAGAGTTTTTTTTCTTTTAAATAAAATTTTCTAGTTAGATGACCATTTCTTAGACCCAAAATAAAATGCCAGTTATAAATGTTTATAATCAGCATAAATTTTAAAAATCTAACAGGAAATGGTAAGCTCACTTCTGTTGAACCTGTGTGCAATTTGTAAGTCTTTATGTTAAAGGTAAATGTAGCCTTGGAAAAAAAAGAAAGGATGTCTTTTTATTGAGACAATACCCAGTCATTCTATGATGAAACATTAGCTAGTTATGTTGGTGCATTTTCCCTGTGGACAATGAAGTCACATCATAGTTTCTAGTATCATTAATGCCTCTGAACAGGGGTGTGGCAAGTGGCAGTGTCATTCACTAAATCAGAATAATATTTGTAAAAGGTACATAACAAAAATGAATGCTTTTATGACTATATATTTACAATTTCCCAAACTTCAACTTTTTAGAACCTTTTGGTGACTCTTCTATTTCTTTACCAGAAAAAAGCTCATTCCCAGCTACGGATTTCAGGCCTCTACCCTTCTGCTTACTGGTTTGGACAGGCGCTGGTAGATGTTCTCCTGTACTTCTTGATCCTCCTTCTAATGCAAACAATGGATTATATTTTTAATCCAGAAGAGATTATATTTATAATTCAAAACCTTTTGATTCAAGTAAGTGGCAAAAATTACAAGATGGTTTTATTAGATTTTTTTTCATGAACGCAGTAACATTATTAAACTGAAACCAAAGAACTTCAAATTATCTGAGCTATAGCATAGTTTTGGAAAGTTAAAGGGTAAGTATGAATACTTTTCTAAATAGTATTAACCTTATCCAACCTGGATATTTCTATTTTCAGACCCTGTGTAGCATTGGATATGTCTCATCTCTTGTTTTCTTGATGTATGTGATTTCATTCATTTTTCGCAATGGGAGAAAAAATAGTGGCATTTGGTCATTTTTCTTCTTAATTGTAAGTATGCACATAGCGCATATTATTTTATTTTTAAATCATTTTTGAGTAAATCTAAGAATATATTTTAATATTTGTATTAAGCAAAATGGCAAACTAATATTGCTCTCCAGAAAATTCTAATTAATCCAAGATAATCATAGATATATCTAAAATCTACTCTATGTGTGGGTATATGCCATCTATAAACCATGACCCCCTCAAACATGTCTCCAGGTCTAACCTCTCCCCTGTGCCAGAGATTGATACCTCTAACAATTCACTTACAATTTCACTTGAATATTTAAAAATGACCTCAATAATCACATATCTGAAATATAATCATCTCCTTAATCCAATTGTTGCTTGTCTCTTAATAGAGTAGATTATTGCAGCAAAATCCACCTAGCTAGTTGCTCATACAAAAAATTCTAAATCATCTTTGATTCCTCTTCATTTGTCTCTTCCCGCATTCAACCCCTGTGCATGTCAAACATTTCCCAGTCTGTTTGGTGTGTCCCAACTTCACAGCTACATCCCTGTCTAAGCGTTCGTTCATCATCTCTCACCTGGAGTATTGCAATAGAGCTGTAAATGGTCTCTCTGTTTTTACTCTTGCCTCCTGTAAACTATTCTCTATATAATTACCAAAGGTATCTTTTAAAAATAAATTTTAGTTAAAAAATATAGCCTACATATGGAAAAGTACACATCATTATAAGGACACTAAATTTTTAAAAATGAGCATTTCCAAAAAACTACCAGACACATCAAGAAATAGAACATTACTAGGACTCTACAAGCCCTCTTGCCTTTACCTCCTCCTTATAAGAAATCATTATCCTTAACTGTAATACCACAGATTAGTTTAGCCAGTTTCTGAACTTCATAAAAATGGAATCATGTAGAATGCATAATTCTGTACCTGTTCGTAATCAACAATACATTTTTTAGAATGATCGGTGCTATTGTATCTGATAACTGCTACAATAGTTCATTCTTTTTAAATTGCCATAATATTCTATTGATGAAAATGCTATGATTTATTTGTCTATTGTTGATAGACATTCAAATGATGTCCTGTTTTAGAGTGTTAAATAATGCTGCCATGAACTTTTCTATATGTCTTTTGGTGCACATATATAAGTATTTTGAGGTACAAACCTTGCAGTGGAATGTTTAGTTCATAAAGTATTCAATTTTATGTTACCTTTAGTAGATATTAACAGTTTTTCAAAGTGGTTGTACCACCAGCAGGGTAGGAGAATTCCAGTGGATGATCTGAAAGATGCTTTACATCTTTGCCAAAATTTGGAAGAAACTAAAATAAAATACAATGAGTAAAAACAAAGTATAAAATAAGAAAAGACAATTAAGTTAAAAATAAAATTCACCTACATATTGTTTACAATAAACACATATAAACACATCAAAGTCATGGGCAATGACTTAATAGGCATTTTTTTAAAATAAGGAAATTATAAATGGCTACACAAATCACAGATAAAGTCCAATTCAAGACCTAAAGTCTCAAATAAGGAAAAGTAATATATTGACAAAATGTAAAATCCACGAAGAGGATGGGAGGCTCACAATTGTTTTAATTTCAGAATATTACCGGGAACATACATTTTGGTTACATGAATTACTTTTGTACAGCTTGAGTCAAAGTACTCATATTTTGTTTAGTAAATAATGCACAACAGCAAAATACATAACACAAATTATCTCTAAAAATACAAGTGGAACTTAAATCACCTGTTTCAGAACCGAAAGATCAGGTGGAAAAAAATGAATCAGCATATAGAGATTTAAATTAAACATTATACAAGTTTGATTTGGTTAGATATGTAGACAGAGAACATCTGTGTTAGTAGAGCAGGGCAGAACAAAATAGGGAAAACTGAAGTAGAAATGTGGTGGCCAAGGAAAGAAGTCACTGACATAGAGTGACACCTTACTCCACTTCCATTCTCAACAAGCAATTTTGATGAGGGAAAAGTTAGTTGATAAAATACTGACAATTAGCTCTAAAAAGAAGTATCTGAGTGACTGAGTTGACATTCTAGGCAAAGGTAAATAAAAACCCTTAGGAGAAAAATGCCTTACACCTGGAGAGGAAGGATGCTAAAGCTTGCTATTTTACAGGGCTCTGAACTGAATTGGGGTGTGGTCCAAGGTATAAGAGTGTGCCCACCCCTTGGCAGTGAGATGTACTGCCTACCAGACAAAATGAAAACTGATACTAAACACTGGACATGACTCACAGAATAAAGCAACAAGGCTTCACATGGCCCAAGCTAAGCACACTGCATGCATCGTCCCTCCAGGTTTCAAAGATGTGATAGAAAGCAACACCCTACATCAAAATATCACTCAAAGGAAAAGATAAGTAGATGTCAGCTAAGAAAGATAAGGTGTTCAAAAGAAATCATAAATACTTTATCAGAGCAAATAGATCTCAGCAGAGCTGCATATATTAGACATGGTCAAGATTAAAGATAAAAAGTTAGTCCATGACAACTCTTCAAACACACAAGGCAATGTAAAATATCCAAAAGTAAGAGAAGCAGCAATAACAAAGAAGTTAATACAGTATTCAAAAAAAGTTGCAGAACAAATAAAACTTCCATTAGAGCTTTTTCTACAGTTTTGAAAGAGCATGAATTTAATATGACAAAAGCTCAGTATCACAATGATAAAACATCTTGAATGAGAAAAAAGATTTCAGAGCTGCGTAAACACACTAATCACCAGTTTAATTTCAGAACTAATAGTAAATACTGAAAAAGGCTAAAAATCTAATTACAGATAAAAAATAATTAAGATAATCCCCATTAATCAGCAAGACAGTGATAAAAATACAAAAAATAGATGCAAAAACAAAGCCGTTCCAATAAAATAATTTTTTACATAGTAAATCATTAGGTATATGCATATATTTTATATATTATAATTATTTTAATATAATATAATTGTTATAATTCTATGTATGAAATTATAATAGAAGAAAATATCCTCTAAATTAAGAAAGAACTGCTATGGAATGATCAATACTCATTAAGACATGAAACTTCAAAATAAAGGCACCCAAAGAATAAATGGAAATCAACCATAAAAGAGAAAATTTCAAGCTTCCAAGATTTATTTTCTATAATTTTGCATGTCAGTTATCATAAATCTGAGGGAAAACAAATGAAATCCTTCTCCTAAATTATATGTACCCAAGTGGTAGTTCTAGGAAAGATTAGACATACTCAAATATGAATTCAGAAAATGAAGCCTTTCAAAGCCCCCTTTTTTTAAAAAAAAAATCACTTAATCCACACAAAAACCTACACATGTATGTTTATAGCAGCTTTATTCATAATTGCCAAAACTTGGAAGCAACCAAGATGTCCAAGATAATGAATGAATGTAGTACATCCAGACAATGGAATATTATTTGGTGCTAAAAAGAAATGTGCTGTTAAGCCATGAAAGGACATGGGAAAACTTAAATGCATGCTACTAAGTGAAAGAAGCCAATCTGAAAAGTCTGCTACACACTGCATTATTCCAACTACATGACATTCTGGAAAAGGCAAAACTATGAAGACAGTAAAAATATCAGTGGTTTCCAGAGGTTGGGGGAAGGGAGGGATGAAAAGGTGGAGCACAGAGGATTTTTAGGGTAGTGAAACTACTCTGTATAACACTATCATGGTGGACACATGTCATTATACATTTGTCCAAACCCATAGAATGCACAACAAGAGTAAGCTCTAATGTAAACTATGGACACTGGGTGATACAGATATGTCAATAAGGTTCATTAATGGTAACAAATGCACCACTCTGGTGTAGGATGTTGATAATCAGGAGCCTGTGCATGTTTGGGGGTAGGGAGCACATGGGAAAGTTCTGTACTTTCCACTCAATTTTGCTATGAAGATGAAAAGGCCCCCAAAATAAATCTATTTAACAAAAAAGGAAAAAAAAATCACTCAGAAACAAATTACAGCTATACAAAAGATGAACCACTTAAGGTTAAAATATAATCCATCTAAGAAATAAATTAAAATAAAGAATTCAAGAAAAGTAAAATTGTTATAAAAGCATTCAGTTAAATGCTTATGAAGATTAAATAACTTTGGGAATCATGGTTATAGCATACATAAATATTTAAATAGAAAAAAAATCCATAAAATTGAATAGTTCTTTTTATAAAGCATGCATAAATTTAGTAATAAAACCTAAGATACCTTTAAAAAAGAAAACCATTGATACATTCATTTGGAAAAATTAAAGACAACTCTCTAAATAAGACAATAGCTGAGGAAACACAGAAGTTAATTAAAAGAACAATAAAAAGTAGTCAGATATGATTTATTTCAGAATGCAATGATGGGTCGCTATTAGCAACTATCTAACTCAAAGAGGAAACCTGAATGAGTCAAGAAAACACCACATAGTTCCTTAAAAATGCCTAGTAAAAGAAAATATAAACATAGAAAGGACAGATGACCAAAAACCAATGGTAAACACCATATTACACAGTAAAATTGTAAATTTATTTACCTACTATCAGAAATAAAACAAGAATATCTACAATAATTAATTATGACATCCTGTGTCAGTGAGGTCTGACATAAAGTGCACTCTAATTCACAGTTTGAAGGAGAATAGATGTCACAATCTTTCAACAAAATAATCTGTTAGTAACTTAAAATTTTAAATGCACATAAATTTTAACCTACAATTACACTTTTCAGACTGTCTCTTTGAAGAATAAAAGTGCTAGTATAAAAAGATTTATGTAGACTATAGTTTATAGGAGTAGAAAAATTGAAAAAACATCTTCTGAAGGCAAAATTCTTGAATTTCTACACATCCACTCAAATGAATAGCTGCTATGAAAACAAATAGCTGGTGTGCCTAAACCTAAAAGAATGTCTATGATCTACTGTGAAATGAAAAAAAGAAAAATGCAGAATAATGTATAATAAATAATCTCTTTATTTGACTCTGAATTTTAGCAAGAACCCCACCTGATTTGTAAGCTCATTGAGTTTGAGAAGCACTGTTGTGTCTTTTAAAGAATTCATTTTCAGTACAATACAAAATGTTGACACAATCCCATGTTGCAAAGAAAAAGAAATGATGGCAATACTAGCTTGGGGAGTGAAATTGAAGATAAGAAAATTTTCAAGATGAATTGCTACCCTCTTGAAAAACATCCTAAAATTCAGATAGTTACACTTTAGTGACACTATGTTGTGCTTTTATCTTAGGTCACCATCTTCACAATAGTTGCTGTTGATATAAATGAATATGGATTTCTAGGGCTATTATTCAGTGCCATATTAATACCACCCTACACATTGATTGGCTCTCTATTCATTTTTTCTCAGGTAAGTGGTTCTACTCCTGTCCTACGGTCATGAAATGTGTGGCCATTTGAGAAACCCTTGAATATTTCAAAAATGTTGGTAGATTCCTCAGCTGTAAGAAGTTTAAAAGTTTCTGGTGTTGGAAAGCCAATTCTCTTGCCACAAGTAAGGGGTATGTTCTCATTCAGTAAGAAGCCCTGCCTTGGTTTATGAAGGTCAAAGGCAACTCCAAGGTAGTAGAATTTTATAGTTCTCATGGCAACCCTCACTCCTGGGAACTCTAACAGAGAGGCTGAAGAGATGCCCCTTTTTTGTAAAGTTTTGGACATGCTAGATTTAAGACTCCTAATAGACATGCATAGAGAAATGTCAAGTAGTCAGTTAGATGTATAACACAATATGGCTGGGGGGGTGGAGATTGGGATGAAAGCTAAATACTTGAGATTCATCATTTTATTGATGGTATTAAAGACCATGGGACTAGATGATATGACCTACATGGAGAATATAGATAGAAATGAAAAGAGGGCCAAGGACTTGACCTGGAACTCCAAAATTTAGAGGTTAGAAAGACGAAGAGCCAATAAATAAGTCTGAGATGGAACCAGGGAGACTGGCGAGCAACAGTGGCAGACTTCTATGTGCCCAAATTTCTGCTCAGAAACTCTCCTTCAACACTTAAGTATCAGTGTATAAGGGTGTGTGCCAGATGGCAGTAAAAAATGTTTCGGGAAGGAGAGTGTGATAAAACCATCAAATGCTACTGAGAGTTCTAGAAACATGAAGGTCATTGGTGATCTTAACAAGGTTTATTTTAATGAAAGTGTCAATACAAAAGCCTAGTAAGAGTCAGTTTAGTAGAGAATTTGAGGTGAGGAAGAGGTGACAGTGGGTATAAGCAAGTATTTCTAGGAGTTTTGCCAAAAAGGGTAGTAGAAAAATGTAAGATCAGGCCGGGCGTGTTGGCTCACGCCTGTAATCCTAGCACTCTGGGAGGCTGAGGCGGGCAGATTGTTTGCATTCAGGAGTTGAAGACCAGCCTGAGCAAGAGCAAGACCCCATCTCTACTAAAAATAGAAGGAAATTATATGGACAGCTAAAAATATATATAGAAAAATTAGTCAGGCACAATGGCTCATGCCTGTAGTCCCAGCAGGTCGGGAGACTGAGGTAGGAGGATCGCTTGAACCCAGGAGTTTGAGGTTGCTGTGAGCTAGGCTGACACCACGGCACGCTAGGCTGATGCCACGCCACTCTAGCCTGGGAAACAGAGTGAGACTCTGTCTCAAAAAAAAAAAAAAAAAAAAAAAATGTAAGATCAGATGAATGGGGAGGGTTGATTTTCGTTTGTTTGTTTGTGCTAAGAAAGGAGATACTATGCTGATGTGAGAAAAATTTAGGATGCAAAGGAGGGATCAGGGCTACCTAAGGAGTCAAGTCTTTGAATAGCTGGGAAAATATTGTGCATGCATGTGGTGCACAAATAGAGGGGTTTCTGTCCACAAAAACAGGAACATTCCATGTACTTAACAAGAAATCATAATCAGGGTAAATGAATACAGAGGCAGGTAGTTTAGTGGCTTCGCTAGCAGAAAGATGAGATGGTTCTCCTCTAACTGATTCTACCTTCTTAGGGAAATAAGAGGTGAAGTCATCAACTGATCCTGGTCAAGGAGTCTTGGGGTTTTGAGAATAACAGATGTGAAAACTATTTCAGAGAGTGCCAGTAGGATCAAGAGGCAGTGCTAAAGCTCCTCTGCCCTACTTTTCAAGTGAAGTCAGCAAAGTTGAGAAGTTTTCTTCTTGTAGTCTGCTTCTCAGATGCAGTTTAGGAAAGGCAGAGAGTTGAATTCAATCAGGCTTAGAAATTTGGCAGCTGAATCTGACAAAGAAAAGGGTAAGGGAACAGTAGCCTATGTAAGGAAGGTTTGTAGTCTGCTTCTCAGATGCAGTTTAGGAAAGGCAGAGAGTTGAATTCAATCAGGCTTAGAAATTTGGCAGCTGAATCTGACAAAAGGGTAAGGGAACAGTAGCCTATGTAAGGAAGGATGTACCGTGCATTCTAAGCTAGAGAATGAAGACGTTAAGGACATGAGGGGGATTGTGAACAGTGGGAAAAAAGGTTGGTGTGTTGGAGGTTCAACAACTCCAAATTATGTAGGAAGACACTGGCATAAGGAAGCTGGAAAATAAAATGTGGGGGCAGAGAGGGCAGAGATCAGGGAGCCCAGAGTTCATTTCGGAAAAGGCACAATTACTGAAAGTGGGCAACTGAGGCACTTAGGAGAACAAAATCATTTGAAATGATGTTAAGGTTGTGCAAATTATTTAAAAAATCATCTGGTGGATAGCTGTGATGGTTAAAAATTTACCGCAAAAGACTTAAAATTGCTCAGGAAAATGTCTTGGTAAATGTAGCTCTAGGAACAAAATTAGCCCTTCAGCCTTTATTCACTAAAGATGGAGGGATGCTGGAAAAATGCACTTATATGTATACGTGTGAAACTCTAGGGGAAGAACTTTGCCTTCAGTTTGAAAGGACATTATTATACTCAAAAGTGAATGTTGGAGGGTAAGAGCAATATAACAATTCCACAGCTCTTAGGGGAAAAATAGAGGGAAGGAGCACAGGTGAGGAGAGAAAGACAGGTAAAGTTAGGGGAGAGGGTTTGTCTTAAGACAAACTCACTGATTGCTTCAATGAGTCTTGCCAACAGCAGCCCAGGATTCTCCTAATGGGACAAATCCTGCTAACTCGCGGTGTTACATACAAACCTATCTCAGCCTAGAGACAAGCACAGGTTGACAGTTCACTGAGATACATTGGAAGCAAAGAAGACATACTACACAGTCAGAAATTAGCATTAACCTGGTACCTGAGGGAGAATCAGGGAGAATGGCGGTAAGTCCATTTAATGGACATTAATTTGTCTTACACCGGATAAATTTCATGAGCAGATGAAGGTCCATCTGAACACAATTTCTCCTCATTTTACAGATTTCTCCTAACTCCATGGATTACTTAGGAGAGTCAGAATCTGAAATTGTATATCTGGCACTGCTACTGGTAAGAAGACACTTCCTTTTCAGTGTTCTTGCATGAGGGAACACAGCCTTATATGGTTTGAGGTTCTTTGAATTGCATCAAGTTAAAAAGGTTTGGGCATTTTGGGCATCTAAAGCAACACACACAATGGCTTTTAAATCTGGGCCACTATCTTTACAATCACCATCTGTTGCCAGGTGTGAAACCTAAACTCTAAATGGCTTGTGTCCTACTGGTTTAAGCCTGCTGCTACTGTAATTCTCTCATGCTGTCTCTGAAACAGTGAAGCTAACTTTGAGAGTTTGATAAAATATAAGTAGATTGTCTTTCAATCTTGTGAAAATGTTCTCAAATCTAGTTTCATGTGTAATTAATCTCCATAAATCAGTTCCAATATTGAAATCATTGCTTGTATGATGATGTTAATTTTAATTGTGTTTCTTTTTCCCTAGCCTTATCTTCATTTTTTCATTTTTCTCTTCATTCTGCGATGTCTAGAAATGAACTTCAGAAAGCAATCAATGAGAAAGGATCCCGTGTTCAGGTTGAGAAAATGCAGTTAGAATTTCTTGTTTTATTTTAAAATTCATTGTTTAAAGACATTTTAACATACCTAAATTAACTAAGTAAAAAGTACTGCACAGGATTGGTTTTAAAGGTATTTTTTGGTATGTAAAATTACCATAATTCATAGTACTCTACTGAGATTACAATCCAGTGAGAGAATCCACATTAGCACACATGAAACACTGAGAAATTAAGGCAGATCATAATTTCACTATTGAGGGAAGTTATATGTAAGAAGTAGAATCTTTAAAATAATAAGTCTAGATAGCAATTAGGTAAGTGTGGCCAAGCCACAAAGGGGGAGATTTCTGAGCAATAGGACAAAGACTGAGATGAACACTCTTTTCTTGAAGATTTGAGAAGGCAGCTGGAACACACTTGAAGTCTCGTGTTGGGGGATGATGGAAAATGAAATTGAAGCTAAATATTAGAGGGTCTTGAAATAGGGAAGCATTGGGAAGTCTTTGCAAATTACCTAATGAGAAATCAAGACACAGGTGTGTCTTGAACTCCTGGCCTACCATACAATATAGAAATCAAACTCAAGTCTAATGTTAGTGGTAACATAGGATAGTGACAAGATGACAACTATGCTTTAGGAAACCAACTGATAGCAGTGATTTGGGGTGGCACGAGGGAGAGATGCAGGAATCAGCCAGAATCAGTGGCGAGGTGATGAAGGAAAGAACTAGATCTGTAGCACTGAGGAAAGAGTGATTCTGACACATAGTCCCAAGAAGTGACTGTGCTCAGTAACTGATTAGATGTTGGTATGGTGATTAGATGTCCTGGATTTTCTGGGACACATCCCTGATTCCTAATCAGGGTACATTGTTCTTACAAAGCCTTCAAAATTCCAAACTATTTGTGTCAAAATTACAATTCCTGGAACTTCTCTCATGCAACCCTCCTTCAAAATCCTTTGCCAGAGGGTATGCACCACTGTATTCTTTGGGGAAAAAATCACCACTCACAAGGAGAATTAAACTTAGGTAAGAAAGCAAAGGTAATATAAGAGTAGCATCATTTGACTCATTGATGGAAACTAAGCTGTTTGAAAGGCAGATGTTATAGAATACAAGGATAGAGATTATGTTCTGCCCATAGTGAATCTATTCAAATCATTGATAACAGTATATAGAAAATTCATTATTTTTGCCACAAGTTTTTCAGCTTGAAACTTGTCATTGTCACACTGTTTTGATTTCAGAATTTCTCCAAGAAGCAATGATGTTTTTCCAAACCCAGAAGAGCCTGAAGGGGAGGATGAAGATGTTCAGATGGAAAGGACGAGAACAGCGAATGCTGTGACTGTTACCAACACAGATGAGGTAGAAGTTACAAAAATGTTCATTAAATATTTTTTTCTGTCAGATACAGTGAGAAACTTTCTAATCTTAGTTGTTGAAAAACACTTGAAGTTCTTTCATTCTTACACATATAGCTCATTACTTGACTTCAGTGGGTATACACTGCCCACAAAGCTAAGAGGGCAAAGAAAATACACAGAGAGAGAGAGAGAGAGAGAGAGAGAGAGACAGAGACATTAACTTGTTAATTTATTGTGCAGGATCGGTTTTGATAAGTACAGCTAAACATTACAACACCTAAGTAAGATTTTGTGAGTTTTATAACCCAAGTAAAGCTTACTACAGGCAATTCAGAGAGAGCTCATTTGAGGTGTATGTGTGTTCGTGAGCATGTGTCTTAACAAATCTCTTGTTTCAGTGAATGTTTCTGTTCCTACTCGCTTAATAAGAGCAAGCACAAATCCCACGATGGGGTGAAAATGCCATTTCGCTGAAGGAATATAGACTATTGGAGAGTTTTCTTGAAAAATTGCAGTTTCTGGGGAAAGAACTAGTTTGGTTTTTGACTTTGTATAAGGGAGAGGTCTGATCAGGAGAGTATGGAGTACTCTCTCAACTCAAGGAGAGAATGAAGTCCCATTATTATTTACTTGTCTTTACAGAAACCAGTCATCATTGCCAGCTGTCTACGGAAGGAATATGCAGGCAAAAAGAAAAAATGCTTTTCCAAAAGAAAGAAAAAAATCGCCACAAGAAATGTCTCTTTCTCTGTTAAAAAAGGTTGGAAACAGTAGGTCTGTTAGCAGAGCAATCTTACCTCTGAAGATTAGGTCTTTCCAAGGGAAAAAGAGTCTGAATCTGGGGCCGTCTATTGACAAAGTCATCAGGAGGCTAAGTCTGCTCCTTCCTACTTGAAAGCCTCAATTATAATTATTACAGAGTTTTTCTTTGCATAGGAAGACAGCTATGTCTGTTCTGTTAAAACAAACAGAACAAAAAAAGACGCAGTTTTTCTGTTAAGAAAGACAGTATAAATTTTTAAATAACAATTAATTTCATGACAGAGAATACTACAAAGAGGGAACAACTGAAACACAGCACATACTGTGGAAGTGTTGGTTACGTGCACCAGGCTTTGAAAAAAAATTTGTTTCAAATCCCACCTCAGCCTCTTACTGGCTGCATGCCTTTGGGCAAGTTATTTATCCTCTTTAAGTCTTAGCTTCCTCACCTGTGAAATGAAGCTAGTAATGACACTCAGGAGTGTGTGTGTGCACGCGTGTGTGTGAAGAATAAGTGAACTAATGTACATAGCACATTTCACATAGTGCTTGATGCATAGTGAGTCCTCAAATGGTATTGGCTTTTATTTTTATTGTAATTATTTGTATATTTCTGAGCATACCTCTTTCTTTCAGGTGAAGTTATAGGGTTGTTAGGACACAATGGAGCTGGCAAAAGTACAATGATTAAGATGATATGTGGAGACACAAAACCAACTGCAGGGCAGGTCAGTAAAACACACAAATATGGTCACTGATGCTGCCTAGAACAAACATTATACCATGAATATGGATGGGAATCTTAAAACTATGTAGATAATCTTTAATCAATTAGTAGGATTTATGTATTGAGTAAAGAGGATTAAAAATTTCTCTCCTTAATTCCAAAAGAAGTTAAGTGCTGAGAAGGGCTGCATATAATCTATATTATGCTCCTTATTGAGTGAAAATAGATTCATTAAAAGGAAATATGTATTCCTTGAGGTCATAGATCTTTGCTTTGTTGACTTATGTATCCTAAGAAATTGCTGAATTGAGTAGCCTCAGCTAGCAACACACCAGAAACCACTGTCAGAATAATGACAAATACTGCTTATGTGGTTGCAGAGTCATGAATCTTCATATTTAATAACTGCTCTCTACCTATATGCTGTAATTAAGAGTATGTGTCACTTGTATAATGATAAGAGTCCATTAGCAGGTAAAACATCATAGTTCTTTACATGGAGCATATACAACAGAAACTTTCTTACAATTATTGAGATATATCCTGGCCCAACTGATGCTATGGAATGACAGAGCAGCAGAAAGTATTATTGCAGATACACTGAAGTTCTCGAAGCACAACAGTAATGCTGGCTTAGTGATAAAAGATCCAGGATTTTTTAAGACAATAGTGATCAGAGATAAGAAAAAAAATAATTGCCCAAATTCCAAAGCAGAAGGTAGAATAATATATGAATACCATTTGGTGGTATGTCTGGGGCTAGGCCAAGCTGGGTAAAATGATGGACAGAGGTCAAAGGACGGGACCCCCTTTGAAGGGAAAATGCTACTCACCTTTGACATGACGTCAGTGTCAGGGCAGTGTCCGTGAAGGAAGGTGGCACAGTGGTGTTGACGGCTGCAGAGGTCTCCTGAAACTTCTCTCCATTTCCACTCTTGCCTCGCACAGCAGCCGCCAGAGCAGTCCCTAAAAGATGCAGATGAGGTCCTGTCACCCTCCCACTTACAACTGCTCTCTAACAATTGATCCAAAATCTTCACCATGGCTGCAACAGACCCTGCCTGATGTGGGCTCTGTCCGCCACCTTCCACACCCCTCCTCCCCTGCTCTGTTGGCCTCAGGTCACCTTCTTGCTGTAGGACCTCTGGGTTTGCTCTTCCTGTATCTGAAGTGCCCTTCCCTCACCTCTTCATATGCTCTGTCATCTCCTCATCACTCTAGCATTTACCTCCCCCAAAAAACTTTTCCTGATATACTCTTAGCTAAATTAAATCCTCTCTATTATTGTTTAGCACATCTATTTCCTTGAATGCGTGAGGCAGAGACTATAATTAGTTTTCTTACATGTTTACTTGTTTATTTTCTGTTTCTCTCTCCAGAGTCAAAGCTCTATGAGGCAAGGGCAACTAGGTCTCTCCTCCTTTGTATTGGGGGAAACCATACAGCATCCAGGTCAAGGGCTTGGATTCTGAAGGTTGATCCCAGTTTCAAGTCCCAGGTTTACCATCTGTGACCTTGTGCAAGTTTCCTAATCCATGCATGCATTAGTTTTCTCACGTGTAAAACACTGGTGACAAAACAAACATCTAATACACATAGAGCTTTTGTAAAGATCGGATAATGTAACCAAAATCCATAAAATGCTTATATTCTGGCACACAGCAAGCACTGAATATACATTAGCTATTGTTATTATTATTGTATAGCCCAGTGCCTGGCTCATAAAAATAATAAGTGCTTTCATGTATTTATTGGTTCCTATGGGCCAGACATAGTGCTAAAGGATTTTTATTATTAATACTTAGTTGAGGATTTATCAACCTGGGCACTAATGACATTTTGGGCTGGATAATTTTTGTAGTGGGGCACTGTGCTGTGTATTGTAGGATGTCTGGCACTACCCCTGGCCTCTACTCACTAGATTGCAGTAGTACTCTCCCCACCAATGCATACACACACAAATCGTGACAACCAAGGATATCTCCAGACATTGTTAAATATCCCCCGGGAGGAGGATTGTCCCTGACTGAGAACTGCTGCTTTACTGTGAAATAGAGCCTATAATTATAACTATTTATCATTGGGGAAACAGAATCCTCAACAAGTATCTCTTCCCTTGGATGTTTGGATCAATGAATGAAGTAAAAAAACAGACAATCAAACAAGCAACCTGGAATTCAACCATGGTGATGGAATTGGTAATAAAATTTAAACTGTAATGGAATATCTGCCTTTTAAATTATTGAGTTTTTACCATCTTTTCCCCCGAGCTAAGTGATTGGTTATTTGCTTTTGTACACTTAGTACCTGTGTGTGTGAAGAAGACATCGCTGAAATATACACTTACACTCACGAGCATACACACAAGACTTTGGACAGAATCTGAGAATGAACTTACTTTGTGTAGGTGATTTTGAAAGGGAGCGGCGGAGGGGACACCCTGGAGTTCCTGGGGTACTGTCCTCAGGAGAACGCGCTGTGGCCCAGCCTGACTGCGAGGGAGCACCTGGAGGCCTATGCCGCTGTGAAAGGGCTGAGGAAAGGGGACGCTACGGTCGCCATCTCACGGTACATGGTGGTGGGGCCAGAGGACACACCATTCTCTGCTGGGGGGATGTCATGGTAATGATGTTCACATGAAATTAAGCAAGGGAGGTTTTAACCAGTGACCCCAATCTTGTGGGAAAAGACTTGATCATCTAGAACTTTGTTCAGTACTTTTTCTCTTGCTTTAAGCCTGCAGAGAAAAAGTTTATTCTTAATATAGAAAGAAGTCATTAAAAAGATGAACAGGAAAGGTTCATAAAGGAATCTAGGTGGTTTGAATGGTATGACCACTCTGACTATTCTGAAAAACATCCCCACTGTAGTGTTTATTCTGATTTTCTCCTTCTCCTACACACAGCCCCCAGTGCTCAGGGGTCGTGTGGACTGACTCACTCTGTTTCCTTCAGGTTGGTGGATGTGCTCAAGCTGCAGGAACAGCTGAAGGCTCCCGTGGAGACCTTATCGGAGGGAATAAAGAGAAAGGTATGGGCAGCACTCAGGGTTACTCTGTGCACCCCACAGATGGGTACCAGAAAGTCTCTTCCTGCTGTTCCAGCTGTGCTTCGCACTGAGCATCCTGGGGAACCCATCGGTGGTGCTTCTGGATGAGCCGTCAACCGGGATGGACCCCGAGGGGCAGCAGCAGATGTGGTGAGGAGTGTTCCCACGGTCAGGGTCCACGCGGGAGCCTTGCAGGGAGTTGGTGAACCATTGTAGTCCCGCAAAAATTGCCCCTTAAACGGTTTCTCAAGGTGGGAATAAAAAAAACATTAATATCATTAGTAAAACTGATATGGTGCAAAAAAAAAATATTTCCCTGCTAATATTTTATAACCATTTCTTAGTGAAGGAAAAATAACCATTGTCCGGGTCTGCAGGTACTGAGTATTGTAATTGCCCAGTTGATCTTTGAGGTGAGTGTGGTGCATTTCCGTACCACAATCACAGTGTCCAGTACTTGGCATGAGAACAGGAGTTCTCGTGAACTTGTAAAAGTGGTCATTGTACATGTTCACCGTGCACTTATTTTCTTCCCACGAACTTATGACAGTGTTGTTGCTGAATTCTGTGTCTTCCTTTCCTTTCCCACAGCCTATTCATAAACAAGTCTCTCTTTCTCAGCATTTTTCTCTTTCCATGCAACCTTGTAATAAATGTATTCTGCAAACTTCCCTTTTCCAACATATGCTCCCAGTTTAACAGCTCTCACCAGCTTGACCTTCCTCATCTTACCTGCCCTCTTAAGAATGTTCCCTTAACTTAACCTCTTTTTGCTAATTTTTTACGTTCATGCCAGTTACAAATTCTTATGTCTATCCCTCTCTGGTTAATTAGAGATTTTCCTAAATTGTCAATCATTTCCTGACAATACAGGCAGGCAATCCGGGCCACGTTTAGAAACACAGAGAGGGGTGCCCTCCTGACCACCCACTACATGGCAGAGGCCGAGGCTGTGTGTGACCGAGTGGCCATCATGGTGTCTGGAAGGCTGAGGTGAGCGCCCGTCCTGAGCCCAAAGTGCGTGGCTGGAAGATTTTGTCTGCAAACATCACTGAGAACAGCTGGAACTGCTGAGCCCAGGTCTAACAGTAAGGACCTTGGGACAACGCCAGCAGCACATGGAGGGCCTCAGACGCTGGATTGTATGTCTTTTCCTCCTTTCTCTTCTGAACTCATCCTCCTCCTCCCTCCAGATGCATTGGTTCCATCCAACAGCTGAAAAGCAAATTCGGCAAAGATTATCTACTGGAGATGAAGGTGAAGACCCCTGCACAAGTGGAGCCCCTCCACACAGAGGTTCTGAGGCTTTTCCCACAGGCTGCTCGGCAGGAAAGGTAAAGACAGCGGCTGTTTTTGATATGGCACCAAATGTTCACTTTTCCTTGTTGGTTACATTGACTTGTAGTCATTTGAAAAGGAAACCTAAAAGATAGAGATTATTTGTTGGACAGTGCAGGAAGTAAACTAGAGAAGAGAGAGCCAATGTAAAAGCTGATAAAGTGAGTGTTGTGGGCCCACTGTGTGCCAGGTACTGTCCTGGTATTGTGTTATTTTATCCAATCCTCATAGAGACTTTTCAAAGTAGACACTGTTACTCCAATAAAAAATGAGCAGACTTCAAAAAAAATATTGTGAAGGTCTGGCCTTTACAAAGACCTTCATAAATGGAATCGATTATTATCTTTATGAAACGGAAATTGACAGAGAGATAGATTAGGTCACATGACTGAACTAACTAGCTGCAGAACCAGGAGGTAAACCTAATTATTTTATTTCAAATCTATTAATATTTACAAGGTCATATAAATTCTAGTAACAGTACCATCCACATACAGCAAAAATCCAGATCAACTTTATGATCATTTTTAATGTCTCGAATTAACTGCAAAGGGGATGATTTAAGAGTTAGAAGAGAAAAAGGATAATAAGGAGAAATAGGCCATAATGATAATGTGGGAAAATATATTTCTACAGTGCAATGTAAATTTCAGAGCAATGCTATAACTCAATGAGCAGCTCATGATGGAATACAAATATATCATGAAGTGAATAAGCAAAATGGATAAGAATGGTTGCCCCATAAATATACAAAGTGATATGAAATGAAATGTAAATCTTCCTGATTTTAAAATGATGAAAAGACAAACATTTATCTGAGAAACAAATTATTGAAATATTATTGTTGCTGACATTATTTGGTGCTGAATTCCTGGTCTTCTAATAAGAGGCTCAATTACATTGTCCTATGTTAGGAAGGTGGTTTGAGTAGGATGGAGGAGAAGCAGAGGTACGAGTCTTACAGGGAATACACCTAAATTTCTACCCAAGTTGGGGAATTTTAAGAAACTCAGTCAGTTCCTGGTTGAAGGATGAAGTTGAAGATCAAGTGTTCAGCTTAGAAAATAAAGTGGAAGATGACTTTGGGAAATCTTGAAATATCAGCTGGACATCACCTACCCACTTCCATCCAAGAAGCCAAGGACACTAAACTGAGTCTTGACACTCACTTTGCCCAGTTGTCCTTGTGAACTGCCTCCTTTTGATTATTATAGATTCACCCTACACTCTTTACCTACACCAAACTGACTCTCATTTACAGAAATAAAGACCCAGATACAAAGCTACACTGATTAAAGCAATATGGTACTGGCTTAACAACAGACATGTAGACCAATGGAACAGAATAGACAGCCCAGAAATAAATCCATTCATATATGGTCAACTGATCTTCGACCAGGGTGCCAAGAAAACAAGATGGGGAAAGGATAGTCTCTTCAACCAATGGTGTTGGGAAAACCAGATATCCACATGCCAAAGGATGAAATTGGACCCTATCTTACACCATACACAAACGTCAACTCAAAATTTATTAAAAACGTAAACATAAGACCTGAAACTATAGAACTTCCTAGAAGAAAACATAGGGAAAAATCTTCATGACATTATTCTTGGCAATGATTTCATGGTTATGATACCTAAAGCATAGGCAACAAAAATAAAATTAAACAAGTAGGATGATATCAGAGTAAAAGCCTTCTACACAGCAAAGAAAACAATCCACTCTCTTCTTTTCTCTCCCTTCAGGTACTCTTCTCTGATGGTTTATAAGTTGCCAGTGGAAGATGTGCGACCATTAGCCCAAGCTTTCTTCAAATTAGAGAAGGGTAAGAACTATAACTTTGAAATAAGACCCTAGAAAGAAGATAATTCCAAATCATAAAATAATCCATCTACATGACAAAAATGAAATGTGACATAATGCATTAAGTTTCAAAGTTAAAATCTCAAACTGAATTTTAAGAACACCAAAAACCAAGGAGGAGGAGGAAGAGGGATTCTGTGGGTGTATGTGGCAAATGGGAGTGATTTTTACTTCTGCTTTGCGGGGTTTTTTCCATGTATTTTTGCATATATATTGGTGCAACCTAAGTCAAACTCAGCTTTATATGCATTTCCAAAGAATAATTTTTTTAGAACATTGATGCTTGCATATTTAAAATTAATTTTTCTGTGGACTGGCATATTATTGTATTGCCTTAGGTCATATGTAAAGAAACTAACTTCTGCCTGGTCATTGAAACAATCTTCTTGGGTCTGTTGTACTCTAAAACTGACCACACTAAATCCAGCATAACAGATCCGTGTTTTCCTTGCACTTCTAGGCCATTAACTCTGCTACTCTGTACTGTGCTAGGAGGAACTCCCTCTCTATACTGTTGTCACTGTCACCACTCAGTGACATGTCTTTGCTTGCTCGTCACCTGCCCTGGGGAAGAGATTTAAATCTCCTGGTTCCAGAAGACTCTCCTGACTCTTGTTGATAGCATCTGTGGTTACAGTGTTGCATCATCTTTTCATTCTCTGAGCTGATCATCCCAACTTTCCAGGCCAGCACTCCCCAGGTTGGCACTGATGCCCAATACTGGCCTGGAACTTTTGGTGGCATGCTTCCAGTCTGCTAGCTCCTATCAGAGCTCTAATTGTCCCTCCCGGTCTATTTTGGTCAATAAGAAGAATTTTCAACCCGATTAGGGGAAGCTGCAGTGGCTTTTGTAAAGAGACCTGTGAAGATATCTGCTTACAAGGAAACCTCAGATACCCCTCTCTGTAATCTTCTGATGCAACTCTTTTCAAAATGTGTCCTCCTGCTATATCTCCCTGTGCTGAATGTGCAAAAAGCACTGGTTCATGCACAGGA
Source organism: Lemur catta (assembly GCF_020740605.2). Taxonomy (NCBI): domain Eukaryota; kingdom Metazoa; phylum Chordata; class Mammalia; order Primates; family Lemuridae; genus Lemur; species Lemur catta. Next base: position 47,508,766 of record NC_059142.1, on the reverse strand, counting down.
AAACGAGGATTTCCCAGTATCATTTGCTCCCTTAAATACAGATCTCAAAAACTGTGCAATATACAAACATAACACAAGCACATTTTTCCCCCAAACCTAAGTAAATGCGTTGGTGTATTTTTACCTGAATGATATACTTAAAGACAGGGACGAATATTACCTTAACCTATTTACTTAAGATTTTGTAAAAAATAGTATATTATTTGTATTGCATGCTGCTTATCAGACCATATAGATATAAAAAATATATAAACCTCTAATATGTGTTCATCCTTATTCAGTTAAACAGAGCTTCGATCTGGAAGAGTACAGCCTCTCACAGTCTACCCTGGAGCAGGTGGGTCATTTTTAGTGATTCTGTATCATCCCTGGAATCTAAGTGTATTACAGGTGTATACTCTTTGCACTTGTGTGGAAAGAGTGCACACAGGAGGCAGGATGACATCTTTCTCCTCTCTTAATTTCTTTCCTACCTTTCAGGTTTTCCTGGAACTCTCCAAAGAGCAGGAACTGGATGATTTTGGTGAGGAAATTGATCACTCAGTGAAGTGGAAGCTCCTCCCACAGGAAGAGCCTTAAAGCCCCAAATTCTGTGTTCCTGGTTAGCCCTGTGATTTTTTTTTAAGACATTTATTTTTATAGCATCAATGTTACATTTTTAGAAACTATATTATAAGCACTGAAATGGTTCTTCCTGTGGGAGGAGCGGGTGGGAAGGAGGAGCGAGTGACATGTGACTAAGCCGACCTCCCAGCACAGCCTTGGTGTCTCTGCAGCCCCCTGGTTCCAGTCTCCTGTGCAACACCCAATCAATAAATTTACTTTGATAAGATTGTTTAACTTTCTGAGTATGATAAACCAATTTTGTTTCATTTTTTTTTATCAAAACCTTAAAACAATTTTTTCTAACCTAGACTGAGAAATCCATATATTTACTTTTCTGGGAGTTTGATACTTTGAAAAGTTGACATTTTAGTAAGAATTTTAAAGTATCAAACTTTTTGAAATAGATTTCGGTGCGTTTGTCATGGCTAAAAATACTAAATATCATTGGTCATAATATCTGATACCAATACATTTGATAACCTATCCACTGGTAACACAATGATATAGACATAATATGGAAAATCAAAACCTTACTATTAGAAATTGATTGCACTTTTTTAAAATTCTGTAAACCAACTGTGTACCATTTTGATTGTATTTTTAAATCTAGGCTCTGGAGATGCCTGTATTTTAACTGATCTTTCATGGATATTTGTCACTTGGTTTCAGAAGGTTGATAAATGTAGTAACAGGTCAAATGACTGAATAGGTGAAAAATGTAAAATAAATCTCATATATGTAATTCTGAAATATGTTTTCTATTTCATGTATTTCATGTGGTTTTTTCTTAACACAGTGGCCTCATATTTATAAATTTCACTGAAACTTCACTAAAAAATTTCTAATATAAGCATTAATTACTGGACTTTAAGACCATCACAATAGGATTTTCTGCTATACTAGCATTAGGCTAATGTTTTGGATACTGGCCCAATTATCACCCTTGCCTGCTAAATAATAAATTAAATCCCAGATATCCTGGTGGCAAGCAGAAACATTTCCTAGAACGATCCTCTAAAAATATGGCACACATGATTATCTACATGTATAAAATGTAATTATATAAGATTTTCTTAGTCGTGGAGATGATTTTCTGAACCCTGCCAGTTCTTTTCACATCCTTTCTTCCCTTTTGAGATCCCTGACCTCCCCAACCTCAGAAAATTATTAGCAGCCCAGAAAATTCTGCTCAGGAGAACACTTCTGCCCTGAGTCCCTTCCCAATCCCAGGATCTAGCTGAGGTCTGTTCATTCGTCCTCACTTTCTCCAGTAAATGCTGCTGTATGGCAGGAAGGAAGATACACAATGTCTTTAAGATGATGGGAGCCAAGTCCCTCAAGTGACACCCTTTGTCTACTTCACACCAGGAGAATATCCACAGCTGTGAAAGGATTGAGGGAGGAGACTAAACTGTCACCACAACTTAATACAGGGCAAACAGTAAGATTTTGAAGGGGGAGTGGCTCAATGCTCGTTTTATAAGTTCCAGAACCTTCTTATTTTATTTCTGATAATTTAAAATTTGTGTCCTTGACCTTCTCTTCATGTCCAAGAAAAAAATACATGAGACCCACAGGCATGCCTTGGAGACAGTGCAGGTTCAGTTTCAGACTACTGCAGTAAAGTGAATATCGCAATAAAGCAAGTCATAAATTTTTTGGTTTCCCAGTGCACGTAAAAGTTATGTTTATACTATACTGTAGTCTACTCAGTATACAATAGGATTTTATGTAAAAAAAAATGTTCATGCCTTAATGAAAAATCACTTTATTGCTAAAAAAATGCTAATAATTATCTGAGCCTTTAGGAGTCATAATATTTTTTCTGGTGGAGGGTCTTGCCTTATTGTTGGTGGTTGCTGACTGATCAGAATAGTGGTTGCTGAGGTTCAGGGTGGCAATATCTTAAAATAAGACAATAATGAAGATTGCCACACTGATTGACTCTTCCTTTCATGAAAGATTTATCTGCAGCATGTGAGGCTGTTTATAGCATTTTACCCACAGCAGAACTTGTTCAAAATTGGAGTCAATCCTCTCAAACCCTACTGCTACTTCATCAACTAAGTTTATGTAATATTCTAAATCCATTATGGTCATTTCAACAATGTTGACAGCATCCTCACCAGGAGTAAATTCCATCTTAAGAAACCACTCTCCTTGCTCATCCATAAAAAGCAACTCTTCATCCACTCAAGTTTCATCACGAGAGTGTAGCAATTCAGTCATGTCTTCAGGCTCCACTTCTAATTCTAGTTCTCTTGATATTTCCACCACATCCACAGTGACTTCCTCCACTGAAGTCTTGAACCCGTCAAAGTCATTTATAAGGCTTGGAATCAACTTATTCCAAGCTCCTGTTAATGTTGATATTTTGAACTCCCATTAATCATGTATGTTCTTAATGGCATCTAGAATGGTTTTCAGAGGGTTTTCGATTGACTTGCCCAGATCCATCAGAGGAATCACCACCTATGGCAGCTGTATCTTTACAAGATGTATTGCTTAAATAATTAAACTTGAAAGTTAAAATTGCTCCTTGATTCGTGGGCTGCAGGGTGGATGTTATGTTAGCAGGCATGAAAACAACGTTCATCTCCTTGTACCTCTTCATCAGAGCTCTTGGGTGGCCAGGTGCATTGTCAATGAGTAGTAATATTTTGAAAGGAATCTCTTTTATTGAAAATTAGATCTCAACAGTGGGCTTAAAATACTTGGTAAATTGTGCTGTAAGCAGATGTGCTGTCATCCAGGCTTTGTTGTTCCATTTACAGAGCACAGGCAAAGTAGAGCTAGTATCATTTTTAAAGGTCCTAGGAATTTTGGAATCTTAAATAAGCATTAGCTTCAACTTAAAGTTTCCAGCTGCATTAGCAAAGAAAGTCAGCTTGTTCTTTGAAGCTTTGAAGCCAGGCAGTGACTTCTCCTCTCGAGCTGCGAAAGTCCTAGATGGCATCTTCTTGCAATAGAACACTGTTTTGCCTACCTTGAAAATCTGTTGTTTAGTGTAGCCACTTTCATCGTCATCTTAGCTAGATCTTCTGAATACTTGCTGCAGTTTTTACATCAGCACTTGTTGCTTCACCTTGCACTTTTATGGTATGGAGGTGGCTTCTTTCCTTAAACATCATGAACCAGTCTCTGCCAGCTTCCACCTCTTCTTCTGCAGCTTCGTCACCTCTCTCAGCCTTCATAGTATTGAATAGAGTTAGGGCCTCGCTCTGGATTAGGGTTTGGCTTGAGAGAATGTTATGGCTGGTTTGGTCTTCTATCCAGACCACTCAAACTTTCCCCATATCAGCAGTCAAGGCTGTTTTACTTTTTTAATCATTCATATGTTCAGTGGAGTAGCACTTTTAACTTCTTTCAAGAACTTTTCCTTTGCATTCACAACTTGGCTAATTATTTGGTGTAAGTGGCCTAGCTTTCGACGTATCTTGGCTTTCAATGTGACTTCCTCACTAAGCTTAATCATTTTTAGCTTTTGATCTACAATAAGAGACTTGAGACTCTTCCTGTCACTTGAACACTCAGAGGCCATTGTAGAGTTATTAATTGACCTGATTTCAATATCGTTGTTTCTCAGGAAATAGGCCTGGAGAGAGGGGGAGAGATGGGGAAACGGCCAGTCCGTGGGGCAGTCAGAACAAACACATTTATCAATGAAGTTCACCACCTTATATGGGCACACTTTGTGGTGCCCTAAAACAAATACAATAGTCACATCAAAGATCACTGATCACGGATCACCATAACAGGCATAATAATCATGAAAAGGAAATATTTTGAGAATTATCAAAATATGACACAGAGATACAAAGTGAGCACAGGCTGTTGGAAAAATGGTGCAGATAGATTTGCTCAACACAGGGTTACCATAAACCTTCAATTTGTAAAAAATGCAATATCTGAATAGTACAGTAAAGCACAGTACATTAAAACAAGCAATGCCTGTAAACTGAATAGATATTCTAGAGTGGAGATCTTAGCCTTTGGGAGGCTGAGTGACGTAGGTCTTAGTTTTGGGATTGTGAGGTAGCTTGTATCCAAGTTCTGAGTTGGCTGAAGCTGCTCTGCTGCCACCAGTCAGAACTGATGAGGACAAAGTATAGAAAATGCAGAAAATCTGATTACGTCGGCTTTGATCTGAAATCTGACTCCCTGGAATGAATGGTCGGGGTGGTTCTGAAACTAAGGAGAGGAGACTTTGTGGCACCTTAGATCACAGGCCTCTGCAGTACTGCAAGGCACACAGGGAGGAGGGCGGGACACATGTTGAAATCCAATCTTTCAAGTAAAACGAAAATTTCAAATATCAGCCAGACCTTTCTTTTGAGGCCCACTCATATATCCAGCCCCTGGGTTGATTTCTCCAGTTGAAAGTGTAGTTGGCATTGCAGACAAAATGTGTCCAAAATATTTCACTATTTCCCTTGGCCTTCTCCATCTCAGCAAATAGCAACACCCTAGTTGCCAGCCTAAGGACGATTCTTGATTTTTCTCTCTCGCCTCATTTCCCTCAGGTAATCCAACAGTATGATTGATTCTGCCTCCAAAGTGTGTCCCAAATCCATCCACTTCTCTTTGTCTACTGCTACCCCCCAGTCCAAGCTGCCGTCGTCTCTCACCCAGATTTCTACATTAGCCTCCACACTCTTGTTCCTGCATCCAATCTTGCAGTGAATACTGCAATAAAATGGAATCCCTAAATTTCATTTTTCACACCACAGCCACATCATATCATGTCACCCATTTCCCTTTTAAAATCCACCCTTACACTAAAATAAAAAATTCAGAGTCCCTATGGATCCTTACATGATGTGACCTCTGCTCATCTCTCTGAGACTCCAGCCACACTGGCCTTCTTTCTATATTTTAAATACAAGATTGCTCCTACCCCAGGACATTTGCATCTGCTATTCCCTCTGCTGAAACTCCCTTCTCCCAGACATTTACATGCCCTGCCTCTGATTGACCTTCAGGTCTCAGGTCAATGTCTCCTCTTCAAAAATTCCTCCCAGACCACACACTCTAAAGTAGCTCCCAGTCACTCTCACTATTTGCCCTTCTTTATTCTTTTGAAATTTAATTCATTTATTTATTTGTGGATGACCTGTCTCTCCATGTCTCCCAATTAAATTCAATCTTTATAGGTACAGGAGTCCTATCTGTCTTGTTAACCATTATTTTCCCATAGACTGGAATAGTGCTTGTTCCATAATAGACAACCACTAAATAGTTATTGAATTATTTAACTAAGTACCACCCTACTTCCCTCTATGATAGCATTTATTATTGTGAAATGTAATCACCTGTGACTACAATTTTTCTACTGTTAGATTGTCACTTTTTGAGGGTAAGAGGTGTATCTTATTTGTCTGTGTGTTATCAGTTCCCAATATGTGGCAGATGATCAATAGACGTCAAATGAGTGCCTCAAGGGGCAGATAATAGCCGAAAGGGCAAAGGAAAGACAATCACCAACAGATTGTTCTTACTTAAAAATAAGGCATGTGGCTAAAAATGATCTGAACATTGTTTGACCAAAGAGCTGTGGACATTTGAGTAATGGTGACTGATTTTTCTAGTTATAATCTGTGAATTTCAGAGATCCAAAGATATCTGTAGAATTCAACTTCAAAGGGAAAATGCAAAAATCAATGACTAGGAAGATAGATCAAACTTGAGAGGAGTGGTTTGCTTTTTTTAAGATGAAGAATGTATGATGTATAATCTGCCCTCAAAGAAGAGACTTATTCATTTCTTTGATAAATATATGCTATGAACCTCTTATGTACCAAACATTGTCACAGTTACAGGAATCTCAAAATAAATAAAACGCTACCAGGAAGGGCAGTCCAGGGAATCCAGTTTGTGCTTGTCATATTAATTGAGAATCTTCTATATACCAGGCATTTATACAATCTTAAAAGGATGATCATTACCACTTTCCAGGTGAGGAAACTGGGCACAAAGAGTTTGAGTAACTTACCTATGATCACACAGCTGGCAGAGCTGGAATTTGAGCCCAAGTCTGTCTCATTCCAAAGTCCCATGGTCATTCTAATATATCTAGAATGAAAATAAAATAAGATAAATGCAATGCAAACATAATTACATAAAACTAAAGTGGTAGCAGAGTAAAGTAATTGCCTCTTGGCACTTCCTGGTAGTGAGTGTAAAGTTTGAAGCAGAGAAACTTCAAGGGTAGATTTCCTTGAGCTTGAGTTCTAAAAGGGGAATAGGAATGTGGCAGGTCATCAAAGGAGAGAAAGGATTGTCAGGAAGAATGAAAGGCATGAACCCGCCTAATCTAGTCCCCATTCTGGTTTGGAGAAGGCCAAGACCAATAAACTATAGGTAATTGTTTTAAGTGCCTAGAGAATTGGAGGAGATGAGAGAGAGAAGGGGAAACCAAAAACGTTCCTCAAGTTCCTTATTTTCAGACCTGTGCCCTGAACTCAAGGCCATTTGACCATTTTTTTTAATATAATGGCTAACTAAGGCCATGGTTTGTGGCTATCCCGTATCTGATTTTGCTAGATTACTTGCAAAATGCAAACCGTAGCTGCTAGCCATTTGGTTGCAGCTGTCTAAGCAGTGACACATCCAGTTCGTGCTTGCTGTAAACTCTGTGGTTTCCTTTATGAATAGCCATTTACTTTGTTTTCTCTGAAGAGAGGTTTTGAATAGCAGAAATGCTTAAAAACAAACACAGGGAGTTGCTGTTTCTGTGAGGACACAGATTTCTCAACCTCTGATCTGAGTATCTGCTATTCAAAACATGGGGAGTTATGGAGGAATTCAGAAAGTTGAAGAGCCTGGCTCCTTTGAGAAACCCCAGCATGGCAGAAAGTGTTGGCAAAGAACACGGGAAAGGAGAAAAATGAGCCCTGGCATGAGAAAGATGAGGCCAGGGGACCTTGGGCTGGAGAGGGAGAGAGCTGATCCGCCACCATTTTGTGCCACAATAAAAACTTGCCAGAGCTCTCTAGAAGGACAAAAGTTGAGAAGTTTGAATGAAAGGAAGAAGGGAAGGCCTTTTAAATTATTGGAGCCTTTAAGACTAGTGAGGAAGAACTAATGATGCAATTCACACAAAGATTCCAATTTGAGGTAAGACACTGATAGCATTGTTTCTTCTCAACTCAAAACCACCGTGCAACTTCCTTCTGATGACCAGGACTTCAAAAACAATGCTGCTTTTGTTTTTGTTTGTATTAAACCATGTTGCTTAAGTACAGACTCCAAAAGCTTCAGGACAAGGAATTGGTGAGAGCTTAGTCTGACATTGTTTCCTGACCTTTTGGTGGCAAGAGTAGGTAACTATAGAGTTAGTAGTGATCTAACAGGTCACTTGAGCAGGTAGGGGTCTGGCTTCTTAGCCTCTCCCAACATATCCATGCTGCGTTTTGACTTTGATGCTATCAGGTCAAATTAGCTGAATTTCTTTTTCAGAGCATCTAACTATATTTGAGAATTAAAATAGAAGTAGAACAGCGTCTTAATAGAGCAGCGGTCCCCAACCTATTTGCCACCAGGGACCAGTTTCATGGAAGACAATTTTTCCATGGAAGGTGGGGGGGATGGTTTTGGGATGATTCAAGCGCATTAAATTTATTGTGCAGTCAAACCTCTCTGCTAATGATAATCCGTATTTGCAGCCAGTCCCCAGCCTAGCATCACTGCCTCAGCTCCACCTCAGATCATCAGGCATTGGATTCTCATGAGGAGTGAGCAACCTAGATCCCTCACATGTGCAGTGTACAGTAGGGTTCACGCTCCTATGAGAATCTAATGCCACTGCTGATCTGAGAGGAGGCGGAGCTTGTGCAGTGACGTGACTGATGGGGAGGAGCAGCTGTGATACTGATGAAGCTTCACTTGCTCACCTCCTGCTGCTCACCTCCTGCCGTGCGGCTGGTTCCTAACAGGCCGCTGACCTACCGGTACCAGTCCACGGACTGGGGGTTGGGGACCGCAGTAACAGAGGATATTAGAACTCCAGTCTTCTCCTTTGGTGTTCAAAGACATTAAACTGATAGATTAAGGTATTCTCAAATTAAACAAGATTGCTATATTTTGTTTGTTTTACATTTTATATAACATCAATAGCACAGTGAAGAGTATTTTTTTTTCTCATTTAAAAAGATCTTGGATTTGAAAAGACTGAAAAACACAGGTGGAGGGCTTTGTTTATTCCTTCTCAGGTGTTTGTTCTTTTCAGATTTTTAGAAGTGTCAGATGCAGAAAGCATACCGTGGGTTATTCAACAGCTCTTAGTAGTTCCATATAATGAAAGTGCCTCTTAGCTTAAATGTGTAAGAATTTTTAAAAGAAAATGATTGAATTATTGATTATAGTGTTCTCATTTTTTTATTCACACTCTCTCATATTGATGAAAAGGAGTTGAGATAGCTTATTTAAAAAAAAAAAAAGAAAAATATAGCCAGACTATTAGGAACAGAAAAACTGAAACAGCAACAATACCAAGAAAACACATAATGAGAGAAAACGGATGGATAAAAATTTAGGCACATGTAAAATGATGCTTCATTTCTACAAATGGTTCCAAAAGAGAACAATGTAGTTTTTCATCATTAAAAATGGCTACAGCTGTATCTCAAAGGAATTAACCTAATCCCACCAGCCAGATTTCATAATAAATGAATCCTTAAAAATACTGCAGCTGCAAAAGACCTCTGGGAGAGAGAGGTGTATAAGTCTGGGACATTCCACAAAAAAAGGGGGAAATAAAAAAAATAGTCCTTGTAAGTAGGTAAGAAAACAACTTCATAATGGTGACATTCTATTAAGAAAAATTTTATTTTTCTGTAAAAAATATAAACACTAAAATATATGTATGTATAAAAGCAGTCATATATATGAGAACCTAAAGTCACATAAAAATCTATCGTGTTTCCCAGAGCAATTGTAGGACTACTTCCAGCAAAGACAGTATGAGGTCAGATAATTCTTCTTCATAGACAACAAATATAAAACTGAACAAAGTTGTTACAAAACAACCATTTCAATGTGCTTAAAAATGACCAAAAAGAAAAAAAAACCTAATTGTGAAAATTTTCCTCCTGAAAAAAGGCTGCTGTATATGGTATAGTAGCAGCAAGTATGTGGCCTTCTTGCCCTGGGTGTGTTGTCCCTTCCACACACGCTCTCACTGCAGAACCCTCATTACATGTGGGAAGAGGGGGTGAACTCAGTCTGGAACTGCAGGAAAGACCCACATCTCTACCACTGGAGGAACTCAATTTGGGGGAGTAAGCAGACCAGCTAGAAATTTAATAGAGAGATTCTAGAAGTCAACAAGCATGCAAAGGCTGAGAACATAAGCTCTCCACACATGCCTGACTATCTACAAACCTACAAGAGCATGGGAGAGCCCCATGATAGACTGGCAGAACATGAAAGCTAACGGAGACTTGAGATCTTGCTAGGACTTTGAACACATTCCTCAACTCACACATGGCTCAAGTAGAAGTAGAGACAGCTTTACAAGTTCAAAGTGTCCAGAATATTAATATAATCTCTGCCCAAACCATTGTCTGCCCTCCAAAGTAAGAAGATGCTAGGGAGACCACTCAGGAGCCAGCAACCATCTACACGTCTGCTTTGCCCTATGCTGTGATCCACTGCCAAGGGTTTTCTCACTCCCTCTGCTCCAGCTCAGCCTTGGTTTTCATGTGGCTTTGGGGCAATTGGGAATGATGGCCAGAAACACTTATTATAAATCATGGCCACCTTTGCAGCATAAGCTATGGGTATGGTCATGCACCATAAAAAATATGCCCAATACAGACACAGAGAACAAGGCAAGACATGGTTCTCACCCTGAAGAGAAGAATTTGGAACAGCATGTGGTGTGAAACTGTAGCCAACAAGAAGAGAAAGGCAAAGGAGTGTTCAAATATGAAGAGATCTTAGTTTGCAACAGCAAGAGTCAGTGGGCACGAAACACCTCTGCCTTCCTGATGCCCTTTCATCAAAATAGTGCAGGTCATAGAAAAAGGAAGTGGATCAAGATAACAAAACACATGAACACATTTGATCTTCTTTTCTCTCTGCCAGGTTTCTGCAGAGATAAGCCAGCTCATCTATATAATGGCCCATGGATACATACATACATACCCTAGTGTCACCACCAGAAACACAAGCAGGGTCACAAGGGTCACTCACAAGGTCACTCACAAGCCAAGACCTCTAAGAATTGCTTTGTAGATAATGTAACAATCTTGGTTGAAATAGTAGAAGTCAAATCTGGCAGCTGTTAAAGGCTTCCTTGTAAAGAAATTGGGGAGTTCACAGAAATCTTGGAAAAGCTATAAATCAAGCCTCAGAATGTGATCAGGAACCAGAAGAAGGTAAGTGGTAGGAAAACACCACTAACATCACACCTCAGGGACAATCCATTTTATGGCCAGAGTGACAGCACCACTACTGCAGGATCGGTGATGCCAGCAGCAATGGATGCAGCCACTAGATTTTTGATGCTATCATTGCTGCTGGGCTCTGAACACTGCCACCATGAAGTGGTGTCTCTACTCTCCTTTTATCTTTGCCTCACCTCCTCTGGGTTCAAAGACTCAAACAGGAGCATCCTACTGGTTGGGCCTGAGTCACCTGCCTGCCCCCAGGTTAACAGCACAAGGCAAGGAGGAAGATTGGTCCATTTGGCTTCCATAGTGGGCAGCCAAATTCTGCCTTCCGTCAAGGCTTAAAATTTACAAATTGCTCAATTTAGTGTTTAGAAGAGTTGTGCCATATTTAGGAAAGGTTGCATGAGGATTAGAAAAAATGGCTGTTCTGAGCAAATAATACTTCAGGGAATGTAAAAGGATGATTCTCCTTGGAAGGAACATGAACTCCTTAAAAGACAAAGCTTCACAGGAGAGAACATCTGGAAGATGAACAGCTGGGGAAGCGTTTAGAAGAGAGAGCTTACTCAACAACAAACCTAAAATCAGATTTATCACAGGAGTTTCTTGTTCTGGACTTTCGTGTGTGTTTTGTTTGTTTTTGTTACTATGCCAGGACTTCCTACTCTTCTTGATACCGATCAATTATTATCTCTGTGAAATTTAAACATATTAACTATTCAGATTTCATACAAGATTTTCTTCCATACCCAAATAAAATATCCTGAACCTTGAAAAAGTCACTTGACATAGGCTTTTTATCTCAGGAACTTTTCTAGTTTAATACATTTTTTTATGGGGGAGAGGAGAATAAAGAAATATTGTGACAGACTCCTTAAGTGAATTGAGAGATCCCAACATGATGGCCATGATCCTCAGTAAATAATTGGTTATATCTACTTTGTTGTATTTGTAAACCACTCTCCTGGTTGCTTTTGAAACACCCCAAATATTTCAAATAACTTCCTATATGTTGACAAGGTTGATGATCACCTTGTTCTTGTAGTCCTGAGTCTCTCCAATGACAGCAGTGAATCAGAGCTGGGACTCTCCAGAATCACCAAAAACTATCCTGGATTCTACATCTCTATTTAAGCTGTACTCTGGAGCTTTCCTCTCTCTTCTTTTCTCAAGTCCAAACTTGCAGTGTCTTGTACATTTTTGAGTCAAGCATTGAACATTTGCTTCACCAAGGAATATTCTACAATTTGGATAATTTGCCAAGTGAAGCTATTCAAGATCAAGAGGGAAATCTGAAGTTTCACAAACTTTGGATTGAGTATTAGAGACAGATGAAAGAAAATCTTCACCATGTTGTTTTCTAAAGTGCATTTGCCCTTTTGCTCGTTTTTGAGACTTTGGCATATAGCAAATACAGTTTTCACCACCTGATCCTGTGGTGGCTTGAAGATCCCCTCCCACACACACTCGAGGTTTTGCTTAAACTGGAGAATAATGGAGCCTCGCTTTTCTCTGTTACCCCAACTGTCCAGTAAAATCTTTACATAGAAACTTTCGGCGAGTAAAATACCTCTCCACAAAAGCTTGTTAAGAGGAAGCCTCAATGCAACAAGGCAGAATTCTAAGTCATGTTCAATAGCATGTGATTGCCCAGCATGAGGCTGGGGTGGAAAGGAAGAGTGTATCTTGCAGAGAAATATTGTAACTTCCGTTGGTCACTCAGGAGTGACAGATTATGCAATGTGCCCATTCTTTCTCAAATGTATGGAAGGTGGTGAGTCTTGTGGGAGTGGGGAGGGGAGAAGAGAAAGAGGCTGTTGCCGATTTCCTTGTTCTAATATTTGCCATTTCAATCTCAAATGGAAGATTTCTCTTTCAAGATAAGTACATCCTTCCCTCCCAATCCAGTCCTTTGAGACTATGGAAAAAATGGAAAACCAAATGTATAATGAGCACGAAAAAAAGGAGGAAGACAATCAGTGAACCAGAAACTGAAGAATTCCTGAAAGAAAAAAAACCCAAAAGCTATCAAGAGCACATTGACAAAGGAAACTTGCCCCAGAATGGAGCTCCACACTCAGCAGGGCTGGCACCTGCAGCAGCAGAGCCAGATGACAGAGTGACTTTTTGGATGGGCTGACCCTTCCCAACACCCTCTGTTTGGGCCAATAATGTTCACACAACATAACTGGGAAACAACAGAGAGAAAAGGCAATGGGTAATAAGACAAGACTGAGATGGAAGGATGTACAGGGACTCACACTGCACTTCAAATAGACTCGTCCTGCATGTTTCTTCCCGCCAGCTTCCCCCTCCTTGGGCGCTACTTAAAGTCCACAACATCTGCTTCATTAGGGGTAAGTTCTTCCCCATTGAAGTCAGTTAGCTTTGTTATTCATTCTTCTCTCCCCAGCCTGATTCTCTGCCCATGGAGTTAAGTCAGGGCTGATTTATCGAGGGTTGTTTGGTTCGAAGGGGATGTTCCAGCCTCGACTTCTCTCTGCTGACCTGGCATGTCACCAATCCGTGTCTGCCAACATCTCTGGCTCTACATCCCCACTGGCTCACACCCTCTGCCATGTGTCTACCTCTACCTTCTATCCTCGAAGTGCAAATTCACAGGGAATTCCCTGTTATTGGAATTCCTCCCACCTAAAGGTCTCAAGCAATCCAGGGGCATGGATTCAAACATGGTGTCTCTTGAGATATACAGACGGGAGAGAAGTGAGCTGTGAAGACCTGGAAGTATGGTGTCTTCTGTTAGCTGTAGCAATGGATATTTGGAAGCTGTTTGTATGTTTTTTTTTTTTTAAATCCCTTCTATATCAAACATAGTGGGGGATTTTGTTGGTTTTGCTTTGTTTTGTTTTGTCTTATTTTAATAGACTATTTTTAGAGCAGTTTTAGATTCACAGCAAAATTGAGCAGAAGGTACAAATATTTTCTATATACCCCCTACCCCCACACATGAACAACCTCCCCCATTATCAACACCCTACACCAGAGTGAGTGGTGCATTTGTTACAACTGGTGAACCTGCATTAAACACAACATCATCACCCAAAGTCCATAGTTTACATTGGGGTTCATTCTTGGTGGTGTTCATTGTGAGGGTTTGGACATGTATCCACCACTATGGTATCAGAGTAGTTTCACTGCCCTAAGAACACTGTGTTCCACCTGTTCATCCCTCTTTCCCCTACAGACATAGTGTTTTGATTTAAAAGGAGGCTAGCATCTGCTTTGATCCATGTTGCCTGAATCAGTATTTGTTTCTCTGCTGATGTGAGAATTCAGGGTTATGGTCATCCTAGACAGATTCAGTATTTGTCATGTTTTTGTGAAGTTGTTGACCTCCTGCAGCTGTCGAAAATCTCTAATTAACATCAACCAGAGACCAGAGACTGGAGGAGTCTGGCCCTTCTGTCACTTTCCTCTCAAGGCTGCATATAAGTGATAAATAAATTCACATCTCCTGCCAGTTTGGCAATTTGCAAGTTAGCAAATCCAAATTTATGTTGCTTTCATTAAACAGGGCAGCTGAACAAAAAGATCACCCTATTTGGCTTCAAAATCAACATTAAGAAAGTTTTTCTTTGAGAAGGAGAAAATATCCTGTCATGTTCTACTGTCAGGAAATGTGAAATAAAATTAAAAGTTGCAAATGGAAGTAATATAATTGAGTCTGAACTGGCATCCTTAGATCACAAGAGCAAATTTCACTGGAGCATCCCTTAAAGAAAAACATCTATTATTTGCTGTGACTCTTTGTTCCAAACTGTGTGTAGCTGATGTTCCTTGGTATCAGCATTCTCTGAATTTACTACCGTGTACTCTTGACTATAACATAGCGATCCAAACATGGCAATCATGAACGTTTTCAATAACGATCCTCATTCATTGACTCCTGTAAACTTGTGCAACTCTAATGCGATTGTCCTCCTGGAACCGCTCTGATCCTGCCTTGAGGCTTGCCTTAGCATCTTGACACAACCATGGTGTCAGTAAATGAGTAAAGGTCCAAGTCCAAGAGGGCTGAAGATTATTGCAGATGTTTACCAGATGGTTTTTTTAATTGCGTGTGAAGCTGGAGCAGATACTACATCACTTATCACATAGCAAAACTTCTTCAAACTCCGCGTTACAATCCCTTTATCAAAACCCACTCAAGGAGGACCACATCATCCCTGACCACAGCCACAGCTTTCTAGCTCCTTTGCCACCCTTATGTCACCCTCAAGGTCACACGGAGATTCTGACTGCTGTTTTCTTAGGCAGAACTAGCCTCTTTAGGCTTCTCAGTTCAATAAAACAAAGAGACTTTTTGAGAGTCCTTCCTTATTTAAAGCTCAAAAATTGTCTCACATTGTGATGACAGTTTTATATGTGTCAACATGGCTAGGCTATAGTACCCAGTTATTCATCCAAAGACTAATCAACATGTTGCTAGGAAGGTATTTTGGTGATGTGATTAATGATTAATATCTATGATCAGTTGACATTAAGAAAAAGAGGTCATCTTTAATAATTTGAACTGGCCCCGTACAATCAATTAAAAGACCTTAAGGGCAAAACTAAGGTTTCCCTGAAGAAGACAAAATTCTGCATGTGGATTGCGGGATCTGACCTGTCCAAGAGTGTTGAGCCTTTTCTAGCTCAGATGTGCTAGATCAGGGCTGGGAACCTGTGACCTTAAGGCCACATGTAGTCTTCTAGGTCCTTAAGTGTGTCCTTTTGACTGAATCCAAATTTTACAGAATGAATCCTTTTATTTTTATTAATACATTCTTATTGTTTTATATTTCTATTTTATTTTTAAAATGAATGTATTTAAAATACCAAAGAATGAAATAAGTTTCAACAAAATAATCCTTCTGGACTGACCAGCACAATTAGAACATTAGTGAGCCATAAGGGCTAAATTGACAGCTGCCAATGCTCATGACATGGTTCTAACTTCCCCCACCTGACTGGCACCACTACCACACGAGGCTGGTTGACGAGAGTTTATGGAAGTCGAGTACACAAGTCTGTTATCAGCTTTTGACAAAGGTGCACTGTGTTTCTATTTGAAGTGGAATTTGTGACTAGTTGCATAGCTCAACAGTATTTTTAAATTCTGTCTGCTAAACAGCCCATCATGTCAAAGAAGACCAAGAGAACGCTGAAGGAAGAAAACAGATTTTTTAATGAGGACTTGGAATTGCAATATTATCTTGTTTCTCCTAAAGATAAGATTATTTGCTTGCTTTGTGATACTGCAATATCAATGTTAAAGAAATTCAATGCTCATCAGCGTTATAACACTCATAAGGACCATAAATATATTAAATTAGAGGGAGAGGTGCAAAAGGTTGTACTGCAGAAATTAAGAGATGAAAAGCAAAAAGCAAAGACAATTCTTTCAAGCAGCAATAAGACCTGGAAATAATCCCACGGAAGCAACTTATAAAGTAACTTATATACTCAGGAATAAAGGGAAGCCACTTAGTGACGTAGAAATTGTGAAAGAATGCATTGTCAAAGTTGTAGGATGCTTAGACCTCAATAAAGTTTCAAAGTACAAATAACTGTCTCTTTCAAGAAGAACCATAACTAATCAGCAGCATGAATTAGCCTTCAACTTAACAACTTCCTGCAATACTTCATAAGGAAAATATATGTTATTCAATCTCTTTTGCTGAATCAACTGATACTACTGCCTCAGGGAACAGAACATGAGGAATAGATATCTTCAACAACTTTCAAGATAAATGTCATCAAGTTGGACTGAATTTGGTAAATTTAGTGAGTGTAGGTACAGATGGTGCACCCTCCATGACAGAAAAACAGAAAGGGTTTATTGTACACATAAAAAAGTATTAACAGATCCAGATGCTCTCATTTCATCTTGCATCAGCAAAATTTCTACACTAAAGCTACTATTTTAAGTGACACTTTGCAACAAGTTATAAGTATTGTTGACTATATTATTCATGGAAATACAACACTGCATGATCCATTTTGTAACATGCTAAAATTGAACAGTGAGGTATTCAGTGTGGATTTGCCCTATCATTCTAAAATGCATTGGCTATTGCAGGGACAGGTGTTAGCCAAAATTTTATCTCTGTGAGAACAGATAAATTTTATGAAAAATAGAATCAACTGTGTGAAATACTGAAAGAAGGTTTCTATAGGAATGCAGCATTTCTGTGTGCTATCATGTCAAATCAAAATGACTTGAATATTTCTTTGCAAGGTAAAATTAAGTCTGTATATTACATGTGGCAAAAAATCCAAGCATTTTGAAAAAAGCTATTCTTTTCAAAACACTTCTTCAAAAGAAATTTCAGATGAACATTTTCCCTAGTTAGTAAAGGTTGTTGATGAGCAGGATGATACATGCAAATCATCTGAAGAACATGCAGCTGTTATAGATTAATTGGAGGATACAATGAAAGGTTCATTGACTTTGAGAATCACACATCACACTCAAATTAGCATTTCATCCTCACCTAGTTGATATCACCAAGGCACCTAAAGAACTACAGATGGAATTGTTTGAGCTCTCAGTAGATGACATTTTAAAGTCATCGTTTGATGCTAAGAAAGATCCAGTTGCAATATGGAAAAATGCAGTAGAATACCCACGCCTTCAGCAACACACCCGAAAAATGCTTTCTTGATTTTCAACCACTTATTGCTATGAATCTACATTCTCCTACCTAACCCAAATCAAGATGCCCTTAAGGTCACAGATGACTGACACCCATCTAGAGGATCAACTGAAACTGCAGACCTCCATGCTACAGCCAAATATTCAAATACTTTTCAACAAAAAGCAGACACAACAAAATCATTAAAAGGTTAGCTAACTTTAAAATTCACAAATAGTTTTCATTTTTTTTAAATTATTAAGTACATAGTAGTTAGATTTTTACAAAACAATGTACATTTTTAAGTATGTCTAATTGAAGTTTCTTGAATGTGGCCTTCTAGCATGAAAAGCTTCCCTACCCTGTGCTGGATGCACCCAGCCAGCCCTGGCAATTGCACGATCCAATTCTCTATAATAAATATATGTGTATCTCCTATTGGTCCTATTTCCCTGGTAGAACAGTGAGTGAGATACATTAGAAATTATCCCTCCCATATTTAAATTCCTGAAAAATTGTTTTAATTATGAATGGATATTGAATGTCTTCAGATGCATTCTTTAAGGTGTCTGTAAGAGAATCACATATCTTTATTTTTTCATATTTCAAATCATAATAGATTTCTTCATATTGCAGTCTTTCTTTCAATAAATTATACTTGCTTACAATTTAATGTTTTAATTCCAGGTGTGTATGTTTCTTGTGTTTGTTTGTTTTTGCAGGGGGAACTTACTGATATCTAACCACATTGATCTGTCATCAGAAACAAGAATAAGGGTTGCAAACTTTCCAAATCAGGCATGTGTGGGAGGGAACATCTTGGTTAATCCATCCAGCCGCCCCTGGAAGTCTGTGCCTTGTACATCCACCCCACGGCCACGTATGAGAACATCGCTGAGCAGATTTTTCTCTTCTGAAGTTTGCTCAGGTTATCTCTTCTGAGGTTTGGCATCCCGCTTTCTGTTGTGGGTAGGTTGGGTGATAACGAACCACCTCAGTGATTTGGGGCAAATATAAGCCACTTTTTCTCAGGTCAGATGTGTTGCTCCAACAAAGCAACTTCCTTGAAACTTAATTGGGCTGCTAAAACATTTTTCTTTTAATTCCTAAGACAGGTGTGAAAATTCTGTATCGTTGTTTGTCGTGGTATCTGAACCTAAGCCTGGCACCATCTTATTCGGTTTTTGCATGTTTTAGGTTTAACAGTTCTTCTGCAGGCTCTTCTGGGGAGGCAGAGGCAGGCGAAACCTTCCAGGCGAAACGCTTCCAGAAGTGATCGATATGAATCTTGACAGTTACTAATGAATCTCCTCCATCCTTATTCTCAGTGGACATCTGTTGTGAGTTCCAAAACACAGTCATCCGTTTATTCAGCTGTTGTCTTGCCACATAGCAAGGATCATCGTATGCCCAGCCCACGGCGGGAGAATTTGTAGGAAGTGAGAAAAGCAAACTAGTCATAACTGGAAGATCAAGCCTGAATATCAGCTTCTGTGTTACACAAAAAAGAAAACACTGACTCATTTCCTGTTGATTCAAGAATCTTTTAGTGATAAATCAATCATTGCCAGTCATTTCAAAGGCCCAAATCACTCTTGCCAATTTGTGATAAGTTTTGTAAAGACATTTTTAGGAGAAACCTAACTCCAAAATTTCCCTATATAAATTTAAAAGCTTAAAAGTAATTAATTAATTATAATGTAGGTATAGATACTTGTAATTAATTTAATTATCTACATTTTAAAAATGTATTTTTAATCTGTGTGCTAGGTTGTTTATAACGTGGAAAGTATATGAGTCTGCTCAGGGTGCCGTAACCAGAGTAGCACAGACTGGGCGGCTGGAAACACAGATGTTTATTTTCTCACAAGTTCTGGAGACTGGAGGTCCAAGACCAAGGTGCAGGCACAGCTGGACTCTGGCGAGGCCTGTCTTCCCGGACTGCGGATGGCCACCTTCTTGCTGTGTCCTCACATGGCCTTTGCTCTGTGCATGCAGAGCAAAGGCCTTGGTATCTTTTCCTCTTATAAAGCTACCAGTCCTATCAGATTAGGGGCCCATCCTCACACCCTTATTTAAACTTACTAGCCTCCTTAAAGGCCTTGTCTCCAAAGACAGTCATGTTGGGGTTTAGGGCTTCAACATATGAATGTTGGGAGGATAGATTAATAATTCATTCCATATGAAACGGCAATGGTGGAAGGTATACAACTCCTCCTCGGGCTTCACGGGGTCCTCACTGTGATGCTTTTAATGAGCATGTGTCAGCCTAAGGGGTGAGATCCAAGTGTCCCCAGTGAACGTCACAGTTGCTTAACATCCTCACCCTTCCTCTGCTGAAAGCATGGAAAGGCTTTCTGTAAAAATAAAATTATTACCTGGATCATGAAAAAAAGCATGCACTGTATACAGCCATTATCTCCCCATTATGAATTCATTTGTGAGATCATCTTTAATTGTTTTTCTGACCATTGGGACATGGACATGCAACAGGTGAGTCTTGATTCAAGGGGAGGATGAGCCAGGAAAGGCCCAGGGCTGCCAGGGCTTCTTCATAAACAGCAACCCTGACATCCACGTGTGGCTTGTTTGTGTCTTGAGTGAATGTTGCTGACTATTCAATACTATTAGAGGAGACACTGGATTGAGCAAATGATACAGTCATCGCTCTCTTGAAGGATAGAGCACTCCAAAGACATACAATAAGAGAAGGGCTACAAAAAATTGATAAAAAGAAGCACTGAAAAGGATATTATGCAGGATCGATTCTGATCCAACTATATTGTTGCCATAATTATTGTATTAGTTTTCTTTAGAAGGTTGTTCTAGGACCAGACGGCTGTGTGTGTGTGTGTGTGTGTGTGTGTGTGTGTACATGCGTGTGTGTCTGGCTTCTTCCTTTTTTTACTGATGCATAATGGATATACATAGTTTCAGGGTACATGTGATAATTTAATACATTCATATGATCTGTAAAGATCAAATCATTTTACTTGGAACATTCATCACTTTAAATATTTATCTTTTCTTTGTGCAAGAACCATTTGAATTTTCCTTTTCAAGCTATTTTGAAATATACAATAGATTGCTGTAAACTTTAGTCACCCTACTGATCTATCCAACACTAGGTATTATTTCTTCTATCAAACCAAATTATTTGTACCCATTAATCTCTTCATGCCCCCTCCCCTCTACTCTTCCTGGCCTCTTACAACAACTATCAATCTACTCTCTACCTTCATGAGATGCACTTTCTTAACTCCCACATAAGTAAAATGTGGTATTTGTCTTTCTGTGCTTGGCTTATTTCACTGAACATAACAACCTTCAGTTCCATCTGCAGACTGCCTTTTATCAGAATGATGCAATTAAGAAATGGACCTCATTTGTCCAAGAAATATTAATATATTCAGTAATGTAATGGGATCTTGATTGTTTCTTAAAGAATATTTATTTTTCTTTCCTTACCTTGATTAAAACTTGATTAGCATAAGAAGCATGTTCTCTTCTTTAGTTTTGTTATAAACCCAGACAAAACATTCCTAAATATTAATCAATGTTTATGCTCTTTGGCATCTCCTTAGCTAGATTGTCTCCCCACCCAAGTACATTTTCTTCCAAGTCAAGTTCAAATATCTAACCACCCACAAAAACTTCATCAGCTATCCCTAACTCACCATGGATTTTTTTTTCCTTAAATTTTTGTTCACAACCCACTTGTTGGTTCTAGGCCATGTAACATTTAATTATATGTTGCTCTGGTCTCTTCTTTGGTTTGTATAATTTCTTTTCCTGATGAAGTTGTGAGAAAATTGGTTCACAGATGTTGCACAGATGTTGCAATTTGTACAGATGAACTCTGTCCAGCAGTTATAAAGATAAGCATTATTCTCTCTGCCAGTAACATAGTTTTTCTGTTACAAATTCTAAGTAACCTCAATAACAACTGAAGCTGTGATCTTACTTTAAGAAAAAAACAGTTCATTATAAAATATATCAAATTTCAAAATACTGACATTTGGTGAATCTATACCACCATTTAAGTTAACATAATTAATACAGTGTGATTTTTTCCCCTTAGTCTTTAATTTTTTTAATTGACAGAAATTGTATATATTTACCATGCACATGTTGTTTTGAAATACACACACATTGTGGAATGGCTAAATTGAGCTAATTAATATGTGCATTACCTCATATGTCAGTTTATAGTATGATTTTTTAAGATTTACTATCTGTATCTCCAATTGGCTGTATTATAAAAGAGTGTTATTAGAAACTATCACTAATAAAAGGATAGCATTTTGCAAATAAGTAGGAAATTGTATGGAAAGAAAACACTGGATTCAAATTTTTTAAAAAACGTGCATTTACTTTAGGACTTCTACCAACTCAGTCACTAATACTGCAGATTCCTAGAATAGACAAATATAAATTCCTTTGGCAAGTTGGCAGAAGTAGAAAAATGCAGAAGAAAACAAGCTGTGATCATTATGTTACCTTGGTCATCAAGTAATTATCATTTTTAAAAAATCAACATTTTTGTCTAATCTACATTTATCTCAGCTTAAAGTTAGAAAATGGTCAATGTAGCAGAAGTGTAGAGAAAAAAAACTTAGGCAATATTTATGTCATCTTATGAAGTTAAAATGATCACAAATATAAATGTAATAAATTAATGTTTTTATTGAACATAATTATGCATATTTATGGGGCACATGGGGTATTTTGTATGTGCATACAATGCGTAACGATCAAATCAGAGTAATTAGGATAATCCCATTGTATGATAAAGTATTATAGAGAACCCAGCTCAGTTGACCTCCATTCATATGTATATGACTGTATCATCTGCTCAAATAAGCAAGTCCTCTGTTCAATATTCCACGGGCATTTCCCCCAGCTGCACTACGTCTTCCTCTCCAGAGCCCTTTCTATATAACTAAGTAACCACAGATACATTTCAAAGAGACTTAGGAACAAATCTGATGTAATTCATAATATTAATGCTATAAAATATCATCTTTATAAAGAGTCACAGGTTTAAACAAGAACAGAGCGTAATTTATGGCTGTAAGGCTGTTCCCGTAAGAGGAACTTCTACTGAGGGATCTAGTTCTTCATCAAAATCGTCCAGCTCCTGCTTCTCGGAGAGTTCCAGGAAAACCAGTAATGGACAAAAGGAATTACTGAGAGGGACGTCACACTGCCTCCTATAGCTCCAAGAGAGTTGGAAGAGTATCACTCACTCTATATTAAATTAAAATGAGCAGCAGCCAACTTGCCCCATGGTGGACACAGAAGTTCTTAACTGCACAGGATGAGCTTACACTAGAACTCCATATATCTCATATCCACATATTTTGCCTGTTCATATTATCAAAAAATATATTTAAAAAAACTAAATTTACATGTACGATCATCCACAGATATGTGAATAAAGTTTTACGTATAATTGAAAGATGTAAGAATGTGACAGCTTCTCTGTTAAAATGTCACTTGTGTTATCTTTCCATATTTTGTGCATCCTCTGTACAAAGTAAGGGTAGGAAACAGTCCTGAGATGGACTTTTCTGCACTGAATGTCACTGCAGTAGTGACGGGAGATGCACAAAAAAAGGAAACATTTTGAAAGAGCAAATGTCCGCAGACGGTAGCGAAAGCCTGGTGTTTTCTAAAAACTGATGTTTTCTCCCCAAAACTCTCCCTTTTGCTTAGAGCAGTTTGGGAAAAGGAAGCAACAAAGACACCGTGTGGGCGTCAGTCAGAGCCTGGCCAAGGCTGAACCTCGGTGAGCCTGTCAGATGTCCACAGGACACCACGTTTGCTTAGTTCTATGCATGTCTTTATCCACTATTGAATTAACATGATTATAGAAAATATTTCCCAGAGCAGGTTGAGTTCTCCAGTTCATTAACTCTATCATGTATGGAAGGAAGGAAGGAAAGTTATAAAGGTGGGAAGGATGGAACAGGGAAAATATTTGAAGAAATATTAACTGACATTTTCTAAAACTAAATAAATAGATAAGATTCACAATTAAAGTGCAGAAAGCACTAAGCAGGAGCTAGATGAAAAATGAACTCACATTTAATTACACTGTCATGATAGTTCAGAACATCACATGCAAAAAGGAAATTTCAAAGCATTGTGAGAAGAAAATCAGATCAACCACAGACGTACAAAGATCACATTATTACAGGTCTTTCAATAGGAATCTTGGACATGAGATGACAATGGGGCGATATTTTGGTTCTGTTAAAGGAAAAAAAAACCTATGAAGCTGGAATTTTATACCACTAAACTATCATTTAAATGTGACACTGAAATAAAAATATTTTCAGCAACCAAGATCTTTCAAAGTCTGCCAAACACACACTTTCTTGGAACATTCGTGGAGGAAGTATTACACTAGAAGAGAAAAATAATGCCAGAGGAAGTGAAAAGATATGGGAAGTGAGAGTAAGCGAATTACTCAGTACAGTTTATTTTTGTTTAAATAAGCAGCAACACTCCAGCTCTGCACACCAACAAATTTATTCCTCACATTCCAGAACTAAACTCAGGATGTCAACAAGGGGAAGAAGAAGAGACAGAGAGAGGTAGGAGAATAAGTCAAGGTATTTATCTTTTTTTAGGACAGAATGTAGAAACTCTAAACTTAATTGATAGTAGAAAAAATAAATTTATGCATGAGTCATATTGAGTGAATGCTAACAAACAAAAGAAACAAAAGAGAACAAAACCCTGGATTAGATAAATATATCTCTAGAAAAAAACACTCCAAAGTGCCGACACTGATACACACAAAATATAGTAAAACAAATTGGAAAAAATAATAATCATTCATGATATTGAAATAATAATGAAATACTTTACACCCAAAAAGCTCCAGGTCCAAAGAGTTTGAGGGATAAATTCTACCAAATTTAGAAGAGTAGGTAAAGGTTATCCCTGTTTTTTGC
The DNA here is from genome assembly GCF_020740605.2 of Lemur catta. NCBI lineage: Eukaryota > Metazoa > Chordata > Mammalia > Primates > Lemuridae > Lemur > Lemur catta. The sequence continues at coordinate 47,484,163 of NC_059142.1, read as the reverse complement.
CTATTTTGTCAAGGTTATGTATGTGTAATTCTAAATTATGGCTCATCATTAGGAAAAGAGAAACGAGTATCCAAGTGCAAGGAATAAAATAGAAGAAAGAGTAGAAAGTTCAGAAGGTGGAAAACTAGAGAAAAGGAAGACAAGCAGTTTGAAGACTGGATCAGGGCCAATGGCTGGGAGGGGAAAGGGAACCTCTTTGATGTGCTATGAAGTATCTGGTTCAGCAATGAAACACTTCCTGGTCCCTACCATTCTTTTCCACCTCAGCTGGGCAGATGGGGCCAGAAACTCTCCAGGACCCCATGCGGGAAAGCATTTGCCAGGAGCACGAGGAGTGGGCAGAGTTTTGCATGAGCATCTCTGCAGTCTGCCCCTCGCAGCAAACCAGGATCTACAACTGGTTTCATGGGGAATCCAGGACTCCCTGCCAGGTATTCCCTATCTTCTTGTCCCTAATCATCCAAGAGAGCCACAAGGTTAAAGGTCATAAAGGAGGTTCCACGTAGGCCAGATAAACTAAGAAACGGGGCCCGATGGAACCAGAGGAACCTGGAGACGGGAAACAATGGGCTCATCATTTCAGATTCACGGCATCCTTGGTAGTGTTAACGGCCCAGCCCGCTCCATGTGCTACTTTATTTAGTGCTCGTTATTGAATACAACCTGTGAGTCACTATTATGATGCCCATTTTGCAGATCAGGAAGAGAGGACACAGAGATTAAGTAACTTGCCCAAGTTCACACAGCTGGGTACTGGCAAAAAGGATTTGAAGCCAGAAATTCTGGCTCTTAACCATAATACTGCCAAGGTGGTGGAATGAGAACTGGACTTAGACCAGCACCAGGATGGTGCCTTAGACCCACTGGTGACTTTCACCACTGGGAGGCAGGTGGCCTAGTTGTCTTGACTATAGGAGACACAGGCAATACACAGTTCCCTGCAATATGATTCAAACTGTGATCGCTGTCAGGGTTAGTTCTAAGTGCTTGTGATGTATTATTCAATTTATTACAATTCTATCAGATAAGTCGAATGTCCTCATTTTTCAGAAGAGAAAACTGATGCACAGATTATTTGTCCATTTTCTTGCAGTTTGTAAATGACAGAACCAGCTTCCAACCCAGATGGTCTCACTCTCCGATGCAACGACCCATGGAGAGTCGTTTGGTTTCTCCAAATAGAGAAACTTGCAGGGCTGGAATGGCGGGAATCAGGGTTCTCAGTTTCATGTCATCAGTCTACATAGCTCATAGGGGTTATAAAGTCACAACATTTTTTTGTAAAGCAACTTCTCTTTCAAGTCGAGCAAGCTACCTTGCACTGACTTCTGGTGCCCCCCAGGTCACCTAGCTGGAGAATGCGGCCAGCCATCCGGCTGCACACACAGGACTCTGCCCATCCAGGCCCCCAATTCCTCAAGGACAGGATCCAGCCCTTCCTAGAACCACAGCCTAGAGCAGCAGCTCCGACTGGAGTCTGCACCGCAAACAGGATGAGGAAGCAGGCAGCTGCCCAGGTAGCAGCCCCAACGGAGGAAGCAAATCTCAGCATCAGCACTTTTGACTAGGACAAAACGGGTTTAGGGGAAGCAGTGGAAGAAATATTTACATATTAGTGGATGTTCCAGAAGAATGCTCTGACTGCATTATAGGATGGCCTGTCTCTCAAATCTCAGCAGGAAGAATTAAAAAGACAGTATTCCAAATATTTGGTTCTCTTCGGAGAATTGATGAGTTTTGCAAGTCTCTGAAATGTCTTCACTGCAAAAGGAAATGTAGGATCTAAGCCAAGGCAGCAGAATACAAAACCTTTGGAGTCACAGGGGGCATTCCAGTGGGGCTGGCCCGGGCTTTGCATGCAGGGCTTTGGAGCACAAGGCAAGCAGTCTCACATTGGCCTTGGCCAGGTGGATAATAACCTCCCCTTGCCAGAAAGGTGTCTTCTTTCCCCAGTGCCATGGAGGCCAGAGACTGAGAGTGGAGTGCAGCCACTTAGTTCTTCCATGTCTATAGGGTGTGGGAATATTCTTGGGACTGTGGGACCATAGCCTTAGGTCCTGAGGCCACCCTGGGACTGGGGCTAACCTTAGAGTAGGACAAACCTCTGGTGGGAAGAAGGTGAACTGTGCTGGGCCGTTCAGATAGGGAGGAGTGCTTAGCCTAAGACTGCTGTTTATCAAGTTTCAAAGCAAAAAGAGTGGCAAGAGAAAAATCAAGATCAGAGGAAAGAATAAGAGTAAAAGAGAAAGCAGTTTAAAATGGCAGGATGTCCCAGACAAAGAGTTAATCATTAATATATTCCCCAAGGAGAATCCCTCCTTTCCTTGAATTGTGTGCCAAAACTCACGTCTGAATGAAGACTTCTGCCATTGTTCAGTCTGTGCTAAGGTGGCAGACAGCTTCTAACCATAAAGACTCCAACTTTCACTCTTTGCAAACTGCTGTTAGTTTAAGAACAAAATCCTTGATATTCACGCGTTGATATCAGGATTAAGATTCTGATTGCTTTAAACTCACCAAGTAAAATATTATATCAGCTAATTAATAAGCTGGTATTTGAAAATGTAATTTTTTAAAATTTAGAATAAACATTCATACCCTAAGAGTACATTCAAAGGAAGCATCACATGATGGCTGGCCATGTCATACCAAGAACTCTCTCATGATGGCAAATCTAACATTTGGAAATTTGACTTTTCCAGGTCTGAGGTCAAAGTTACCATCTCTACGTGGTCAAGTATAGAAAGTGATGCACATCAGCAATCAAGTAAATGATCAAATCACAGAACAGCAGACTGAGGGGCAAGTAGCTAAAGGAATAGAGAAAATCAATACTGATAGTACCTACGTTCACATAGTTAAGTGAGACAGACATTCAGGTTGAAGAGCCACACCAGGATCAGTCATTCCTCGGTGTTAACAGAAGCCAGTGAACACTGGTGGAGCCTGTTCCTTTTCTCCCTATTTTCTTTCCTTTATACGTTCCAGGAACATGGTTAAGTTTTACAATTTAGTGACACAGTTGTCTCATTTACGCCTTCATTCAACACATATTTATTGGGTGCCAGTCATTGTTCTCCACCCTAGAGATAGAGTAGTTGAAAGTAGTTGGCCTCATGGGACACAGAGTGAGGGAAGACAGAGGAAATAATAATAATAAACAAGTAAAACATGCAATACATAATGAATGAAAAGTGCTATAGAGAAAATAAGGCAGGAAAGAGGGGCTGGGGGTGGAGGGGAGGGATGGCATACAGTGTTCAATCCGTGGTTGGAGAAAACCCACAGCTGATTATTTGAGCCAATATCTGGAGGGGCTGGAGATAGAGTGGGCTGCATAAATACCTTGGCGAACGGGAATCCCAGGTGAAGGGACAGCCGATGGCAAGGTCTGGAGGGAGGAGCCCACCTGACGTGTTTGAGAAGGTCAGTGTGGCTGGAATGGACTGAGTGAGCAGAACAGTCCAGAAAGGCTTTAGAAAAGTAGAGAACAACCATGTAGGGCATTGTGGACTTTGTAAAGAATGTCTCTTTTATTTTATGAGAGAGAGAGAAAGGTTGGAGGGTTTTGCTCTGACATATCTTTAAAGGATTCAGTGGGCCGCAGTATCTGGAACGACCTGTGAGAGGTGGTCGTGGAGACCAAATTTTGGATATTGAAAATAGAGCCGACGGCACTGGCTGATAGTTGAGAAATGATTCCAACTGATGGAGAAGACAGTGGGAGAAGAAAATGAGGGAGGGGAAGTGGGTCAGAAGTTTGGTTTGAACCAGTTTAAATTTAAAACATCTCGTTGGGGACATCACACAGAGAGTTTGCTATATAAATCAGGAGGTCAGAAAAAATGTCCGCTAGAGAAAAAAATCTGGCTGCTGTCAGCCTGTTGGTGTTACTTAAAGCCATGCAAATGGATGAGATCACCAAGAGGAAGAGTGTAGATTTCCTAGGACCGGCTGGAGCAGTCAGAGGTGAGGAGGAGCCAGCAGAAGAAATTGGGAAGGAGTGATCAATAAGGAGGAGGAAACCAGGGCAGTGAGGCAGCTTCAACTAGCAGTTATCAGAGCAGCTACAAATACATCAAGGCTTTCCAAGAGGTAAACACTTATAAGAAAATAGACTCCTTAGACTCCTAAGTCTTCCGTTCCATATGCCGGCCTTCCTAAAAATTATTAGAATTGAGAATGCGTCTATGATGAAAGTAAATATTCTTGTTTTCCAATGTTTCTTTTGTAATGACCCTTCTCTCAATAAACTGCAGTCGTTCCTCTTCCCTGTCTGAACATTACCATGTAGCATTGCTCTGGGGGTAAAAACATCTGGAATGACAAGCGAAGGAGTCACTAAAAGAGCAGTGTCCCTGTTGAGAAAGTGAGTGATGCTAAAGATTAGGAAAACAGCAGTCAAGTGGTTTCTAATGTTTTGCTTCCAGCCAAATTATAAAAGGAACTAGTTGAATTGTCAGCTGATATATCAAACATTCGGTCTCATCCATTTGCGTGGCTTTAAGTACTACCAACAGGCTGACAGCAGCCAGATGTTTTCATAATCAGGATAAAATATTTCTTCTTTAGAGTCCAGATTAATAACTCTTAAAAATTCTTTTTAGTTATAATGAACTTTGCAGTATAAACATCCCAAAGCCAAACATACAACCATAAATAAGGAAGCTTGAAGACATCAGATTACCCATATTTAAAAATTAGTAGTTACTGGTCTTAACATTTATCCTTTTCATAAAGAATGCAATTTGAAATTCTTTTTCAAAGAGATATCTTTACTCCCTTGTTTAGTGTAGCACTATTCACAAAAGCCAAGATACAGAAGCAAACTAAGCATTCATCAATGGATGAAGGAATAAAGAAATTGTGGTATGTATGCACAATGGAATACTACACAGCCTTACAAAAGAAGGAAATCCTGACATTTTTGATGACACAGAAGAATCTGAAGGACCCTATGTTAAGTGAAATAAGCCAGGCACAGAAGGACAGATACAGTACCACATAATCTCACTCTTACGTGGAATCTAAAAAAGTTGACCTCATGTAAGTAGAGAGTAGGACAGTGGTTACCAGAGGCTGGAGTGGTTAGCAGGTGCATGTGGTGGGGGAGGAGGGAGAAGTTGGTCACAAAATACAATTTCCAGTTACAAGGAATAAGTTCAAGAGATCTACTGTACAGCATGGTGAGTATAGTTAATGGCAGTACATTGTGTTCTTGAAAAATGCTAAGAGAGTGGATGTTACAGGTTCTCGCCACAAAAATGATAACTATGTGAGGTAATACATTTGTTAATCATCTAGATGTAGCCATTCCACAATGTATATACACTTCAAAACATCATGTTGTAAGTGATAAATCTATACAATTTTATTATGTCAATTTAAAAGATAAATACATTTGAAAAAACAGAAATGTCTTTTCAGTAAGCCTGGAAAGAATCTTTCCCTACTCTTCCTCCCAGACCCTGCTAGGAAAAAAAATCTTGAAGTTATTCAATTTATAGCCAGAGAGTCCCTCCCAATTTACCGTGGTTTGTGATTAATTTTTGCCTTATCCCATCCTCGACAGTTTTATTACAGAGATGTGTTTACACTTAATAAAATGTGTGCAATATTTCTAAAACAGGGAGCAAGAGACACTCCAGAACTGAGCAACACATTCTCAGCATGACAACGATTTCCTGTGGTTTCTGTGAAAAATTCCTGCTTCCTCCCAATGCTTTGTCCCTTTTTTCTCAAGGTTTAAAGGTTTTGTAGTCACAGAAGTCACAAAAACTGATTTATACAACTCTTTGGTGTCTAGATCAAGGCTACAAACCCTTGTACTTTAAAAATGTCTCTTTTCGCCTGAACCTTGGGTAGGCTTTATTCATGCAAAGGGAAGAATTTTAGATTCAGGTAAAAGCTAAAAATATATGGAAACTTGGTTCTGGCAAATCCCTGGGGTATTACAATGTCCTATTTAATATTCAATTCAGAATTAAGTATTAGTTTAAAAGAATTTTTTCTGAAATAATATAGTTCATGAAATTCAATAATAAAAAAAAACTATTGGCTTTAATAGGCTCTTCTAGTCCTAATATTACTGAATTACAGAATTTTCTAAGCACCCAAAGGTTTTACCACTGATGGGACTGCCCATTAATAGCGGCTTCCCCTTGGTATTCTAAAGAATAAATGAAAACTAAACTTCCTGGTTCCCAGAAAGTAAACACACTTCATTAACGTCATGTTGCCCATCCAAATATGAGACCAGGCATTTCAACCACTTGCCACACGATCCTGCTTCCCCCAGGAGCAATTCTCACAGCTCTCCTGCATCAACTTCTTAAGAGACAACGCCACATAGTATTTAAGAGCCTGCAAGAGCCCTGGGTTCAAATCTCCGCTCCACCTCTTCTCAGGTCTATAATAGAACCTGCTTACAGTGTTTTTTAGGGTTAAATAGATGAACACAAATTCTTAGAGTGGTACCTAACACATAGTTAGTTCTCAATAGGTTGTAATTATCATGCTCAGAGCAACAAAAAAAATTAAAGTAAAATAAAAGCAATCTGGGTGTTCCTGGGGATTCTATTGGTCACAAACTTTGTAAAGGGTCAGATAGTAAATATTTAAGCTTTGTGGGCTACATATGGGTCTGGGTTGCATATTCTTCCATTTTTTTTAACAACCCTATAAAAACATAAAAACCACTCATAGCTCATGGGCCATATAAAAACAGGCTATGGGCCAAGACACCACCTTTATTATGATATTTACTGGAAACATGCTAATCATCATGATAACCAAACTGGTTAAGATCGGTTGGTGCCATTATGTGATCGTTCTGCATGCTCTGAGAAAACCCAACCTTGTCATCTCAATCGTAATTATATCAGATCAAACCATATGAAACTGCCATTTATACAGGTCAAAAACAGCTGAATATTGGAAGTTTCACGGCTCGACCTAACAGTAAAGGCAGGGCACGTGAGCTGACACCTGCTTCCCCCCTTGTCCTTTGTCCCCTTTCTGTTTGCATCTGTAAGATGAAAACAAGTTGTTTTGATGGGAAAATAAAACCCACCACACCTACTGTTTTGCATAACGGAAAACAAAATACATGAATAGTTAAAAGTTTGGGGGAAGAGGGAGGGTTGGTCTGTTATTTTGTTTTGTCTTGTTACTTTTCAGCCAGTTATCTTCACAAACCGCAAACACTTCCTCTACTTTGTTTTTTCAGCTTCTTCTCTGGTTGCCTCTTTTCCTAAGTTTGAATTTACCAGCTCTTTACATTTCCATCATCTTCTTTCTAGCTTGCTCACATTGGGTTCTTCCCTACCCCTAGGGTACTATACAGATTTTTAAGTTTCACGGTGGTAAGAATAACTGATTGTTCTGTGTAAATAACGAGGACGGGGAGAGAGTAGGGGAGTGTTCTGGAAACAATGTGAGCTTGGGGCCTCTGAGGACTTTCTATGCCCAAACCTCACAGAGAGAACATCTGGTGCTACATGCAGCTGTGAAAAGAGCTGGTTTTTAAAAAACAGACAAAGCCCTGTTATATAAAGGGAAAACCATATTTTTTTTTCTATTTCAAAGTTACAAGTGCTCCCTCTTCTGTCAACGTTTAGAATTTGTGCTCTCTTCAGCTACTCTGCACATCCAAGAAAGAAAAAATGGAGAAAGAAATAAAATAATGATGCAGCATAAAGTTCTTCACCCGTGGAGGCCTGAGTTATATAAGCCCTAGGTAAGAATACAGGGACACTGCACGGGCAGTGATCCTTCTGTATTGAATGGAATGTCCCACCGTGGTGGCGGAAGCTGTGGTCTGTGCTATTTGAATGGTTCGGCCACTTAATGACAACATGCATCAGTTTCCTGGTAGTTAAGTTTCTAATTCTAAAGGCTTCCAAAAATTCACTGTGTACCGAGTCGTGGCTTGACGGCGATCTTGTTTGCAAACCTCTCAAGCTCTCAAACTACCCAGTTGCGGCCCACTTGGCTTCTGGACCGTGACACAAATCCACTCAAAGACAAGGGGTTTAGAATGGAATTATTCACATTTCTGCTTTTGTTGCATTTTTCACTTGACTTCTTTAAAAGTATTTTAAGGCACAATTACTTCTAAGACCTTTCCAAGCACATCACTGGGGTCTTCATTTTTGAGCAAAGCACTGCGAATTTCAACATTAGGATGTCATCTATGAATCGGATAACTCACCGGGTGGTGCCCCTGGCTCCAGTTTTCTGTCCAATCTGAGCAACTTGGAAGCAAAGAATAGGACTCTAGCATCCCTCAGTTACTGTAGCAACAAACTAAAGAAGGCTCAGAAGTTGTAGAAAAGCAGAGTGTGGCTGAAATGACCTGGGGCAGGACCCCTCACAAGGTCGCAGCCCTGGGCACCTGAGGATGTTCCTTGATGGTTATGGTTTTGGTGACCAGCGAGAAAAAGGTCAAGACATGGTTTTCCCAGCAAGCACGATCTAACTATTAATAGCAATGGGATTAGATCCACAGTATAGCAGCCCTCAGTAACTTTGGTTTATTATGGTTTGGTTTCAGCGGGACTGGATTTAGTAAAATCTGAGAGAAGCAGCAAAAAGATGAAACAGAAGGACAGCCCGAGGTTACACTGCAAAATGTGCTCCAAGCCTAAGAATCAGTGTGCAGAAAAAATACCAACATGTACATCGTCAATCTTTTTGTCACCTCTGATTTATGAGAAGAAAGACAACGGCAAGGAGTACGGCTAAAATTTTGGTCTTCCTTCAAGATCTGTCATGTGGATATAATTGTCCAGTAGTTCGGAACCACAAAACAAAGAGGGAAATATCCAATCCTCAAAGACTTCTGTTTACAAACAAAAGCCTTCTGTTTACAATGTGTGTGGAAATAATAATACAAAATTAGCCACTTACTATTGTTTATGACAACATGAAATATGGGAAAGGAAATTTTTTGCTTGATTCTTATATTTTTGTTTATATTGTGATTATTCCAACTGCCATATATTTAAATTCCAGATAGGGGAGGCACTATACATTGTATTAAGTCTCCTTCTCGCTTACCTTTTCCTTACCCCTTCTACTATTTGTGTGACAGAAATAGAAACAAGTTTTGTAAATTATAAAACACCCTGCATGGTTAGACTTCATAATTTGTTCTCTCCCCTCATTGCATGGCAATTGCTGGTAGTTTTTTCTCATGATTCTGTTTCTTCCCCCTGCCTCATAAACTCAGTAAGCTTGAAGTGATACTAACATGTCTGTTTTGAACTAAAGGAGAAAGAATAGGTGAAAAAATGTCAGAAGTTATTAGTTTCCTTGTTGCTTTGTAGGACATTTAGTGTTGTGCAACGTCTCATTTGATTCTCAAAAATATCAATCAAGAATTCAAGAATAACGAATGAGATGCCTTCCCTGTCATATAAGGACTAGCTCAAGAAACTGCCCTGCAACTTCAGGTGAATCCATTGGCTTTGTACCTGATCACCAAAAAGCTTTTTGTTGAGAATTTAATGTTTTGGACACCACTCCTCGCCTGGACTTTTGACACGAATATGATATCTGGTATTAGATGCTGATTTCCTTCAGCTGTTATTATATGTTAGATTTTAGAAAAATAGCCAAAAAGCACTTCCTCTTATCTCCTAATTGTCCACGGTGCAGCGTAGGGTCCATTGGCCCACATGTGAATGTTATATAAGCTGATGTCTCTGGCCCATTTTGAGCTGTTGAGATGTCAGACTTGGAGTGGTAAAGCTATCACTGACAGAGGTCACTCTGGGATTGCGAGAAGATTGAGTAATCAGTTTCCCAGAAGTGTTCAAGATTGAAGAGGTTCCCAGGACAATGGACTTTAAGCTTTAAAATTGAGAAAGTCCCAAGCAAACCAGAAAAGTGTCCTGATTCAACCCACAGCCAATGTCCAATGTCCCAGTCTGTACCACATGATGCTACCCTGGGTCTGACACGCATTCCCTTTTCCAGCTTCTCATCCCTGTCAACCGTATTCCCACTTTTGTATATGAACCCTTCTGGTCATTTATCCTTTCCTTTCACAAACTTTCAAATCCTCAACCCCAATCACAGGACTGAACTAGGGCGTGGGCTGCTCAAAGTGGGGGCGGACTGTAAAATGCTTCCTCTACCTCCTCCCCCAAGTCTAACTCCTCAGGAAGGGGTGTCTCTACTTAACCAACTGCTGCTGTAGACCTCACACAGTTGACTGTGGATGCATCTCTTACCAACATTGACTGGCCCTCATTGCTGTCTGAGAGGCAGGTTTCCAAAACTGACACACTTCTGAAACCGATGTGAGCTTCATGGAGGGCCCTCCCCCTCGCCCAGTCCCCCAACCTAGGAGGTGTAACTCCCAGCCCAGTTCTGCTGGCGACCCCTCATCCTAAGGACAGCTGTTTTGGGAGTCCAGATGGCGCAAGCCCAGTTGCCTTCCTTGGTGGTCCACCACAAAGGAACACTGTGTATGTACCCACGACACAAGATGTATGGAGGTGCAGCTTCTCCCCACTCACGCCTCTCCCCATCCTGCCAGCTCTTCCCAGTTCTCTTCTCCCTCAGGAACAGATGAGCAAGGGCAGCGCCTGGGCAGAAATCCAATGAGGGAATGGGATACAAATGCTCCCTTCCCGTGGGCCTCCCCACACCCCACCATCTTCACTAAAGATTTTCTTAGAAGCCCTCTCCCATTCTTGGCTTTAGAGGAAGGATGGAAAAGGGGGAACCTCTCACCACAAATCCTGCCTCCGCAACACAGCCAGTGGTGACAAAATCCTTCCCCTTCCTCAAAAGTGGGGGTTTAGGAGGTAGGACTGGTTCTCCTACATCTTTGGACTCCCTGGGGCAGAAGTTTAGGATCGTTATGGGTTCACTGATAACGTGTTTGCTCATGCTGAGTTCCAGGCCCCCACAGCTGACACATTAGAACCAAGAATAGCTAATCCCCGTGTTGGAACGTGACATTAAAGAGGAGACATGCAATTTAGGATGAAGGAACCTGATGTTCTGGGCACCAATTGTGACCACCATCGTCAGGTGCTCTTTGGTCTTGGTGCCAGTTCCCCTTGCCTGGACACCTGTGTGTCCCAAGCCCAGTATTCAACTTCACAGGTATTCTGTTTATTGCTCTCTGATGAAGCCTGTCTTCATTTTCCATATCCTCCCGTTTGCCTAAAGACCCACCTTTGGGCACTGCCTGCTCATTTATCTGCACTGTGTAATAATCTCTTGTCATTACTTTGCTCTCAGTGTAGAATTTTCATGGTGATGGGGGAGTATGACTACTGGATGGAGCTTCAACCACGGCTTCCCCCCATGCCAGTTCTAGGCAGGTGAAGTAGCCTCTCCAAGGGTCCTCAAATAATGGCAAAGCTCTCTTATGCCCTGTTAGTACCATGATGCCCAAGTTAGCGTAGATGAACATGGAACATGAAGGAGATGTTTAAATTTAATAATTTTTTTGGAGTTAAATGGAAGAAAATGAAACAAAAGACAGGAAAGCATTTCAAGCTATATGTGATAAGGTAGATAAGTTATAAACATTAAATCTAGCCCTGTTGGGCTTTAGAGCAGTGAATTATAGCACAAGATATAAAATTCTAAAGCATAAAAAAACTTAAATGAAGATATCTAACTACCTCTGTTTCATGTGATAAAAATTGATGACAGTCAGGATTAAAGATCTACTACGATCAACAAAGGATAGATGTCGGGCTTTGTTTTGTGGACGGCCTGGAAATGAGACTGGTGCTGCAAGAATTCCCAGGAGAAAGAAATCCTGGTCGGTACGACAAAGATTCCATCTCAGGTGCAGTATTGGCCTGTGTTTACATTAGATAAAATGAGATTCCTATTTCTAAAATACGGTGCTACATGTTTGGAGCATATTTGTTTCCTTAGTAACCTCACCTGTTTTTACCTGGAAATAAAAATGTACATCTTAGCCCAAATTGTTATTTTGTCTGTACTCAGCTGGAAAACAACAGAGCTGCCATCCCTGCTGCTGTGAGCCTCAGACGTCAGGGGCCACCTCCTGCATTCACGTCTGTAGCCAGGACACGGTGTCTCATGGCACCTTCAGTAAACATAATGAATGCTTACTCCACAGCAGGAGTTTATTGAAGCTGTAATTCTGTGTTTTCTACCAGAAATTCAAAACTGTAATCAGAATAAATTCCACTCAGATGATTTTTGTCCTTGAACAATTTGCAGTGAACAAATAAGCAGGAGAAATAGGGTGGAAAAAAGTCCCAGAAGCCAAAAGGACAAGTTCTCAGAGTAACAGGGGCTTCCTTTAGTTTATGTGGAGAAAAAAAGATAAGGTCCCTGGATTCTCACACTGTTGCTGCCTTTCTGCCAGTGTTTAAAGCCATTGTGTTCACAGAATGGTCACAGAACGTGGGCAGTTGGTGCCTTGGAGACTGTCCTACTGGGGTATGCCGAAGTCCTCTCACTACAACTACAAACTGGCACACGATGCCACATAAACACAGCATGGGCTTTATTCATACCAAGGAAACAAGTGGTCCCTTCTCTCGGAAGGTTACATCCTTAGGACTGGCATTTGGTCGCAGATGGGCAGTATTCATTTCATGGAAACCTAACTCCTATCACCCTGAGGCGTGACACACATTCCGTTCCAGACTCCCGACAATTCACACTTGTTTCATACAAAACACAGCAACTCAGAGGAACAAATAACCGCTTAACTTATTCAAAGGATCTGTCTGTGAGGGACCTTTCAGTCTGAACCCCAGGGTCAAGGGGGCCTCACATTTTTACTGCTCTTCAGTGACAACTTTTTGTCAGGAGAGATGGAGGGGGCTTGTTATGAGTATTGATCCTAATTAAATATTTGGAAACAATATTAATCAAATCTTAAGAGTGGAGAGATGGTTCTAAAAAAAAAAGGTCACCCCCACCAAAGCTCTCAGAAGTCTGACTTCATTGAGGATTTTAAAAAAAAGCTTATCTATTGCTGAGTGAGAATAAAAACTCCTGATGCCACTCATTTTAATCTCTGCATCCCCTTTGTGGAAAGGGTAGAATTTTTGGCATTTTCCTAGGTATAGCATTTCTCATATTTTTAAGTGCCTGTGGCATGCAGGAAAGAAGAGAGACTCTCCCCATAGGAAAGCCTGCTGTCCCCCCTGAAAATGGGCCATGAACTGATGCTGTCATCACATTATCCATCTTCAGTCCCAGGACTCAATGTTGCAGGATCCCTGCAAGCCAAATTCCATTACCCAGATGCCATTTCAGCCAAAATCTCCATCTGCCTAAAAGATGTTTCTGTCCTAGTCAATGGCCCCTTCACTGGCACATCATCTAAAGCCTCAGAATTCTATACAGAAAAGCCACCGGGATAATTTAGGAGTCCCTTGGGGTTTGTTAGAATGAAAATCTGTTCCATAACACTTGGCATCCAAATCATGGCTCCAGCTACCATGCTTGAAACTGGTCTTAAGTAATTAGGTTCCTGATTTGGAAATTGCATAATTTATAAGACTTTGGTAGGCCTTTGCCCAACACAAAAAGGCTACAGTACATTCTAACATACCCACATGCAAAAGAGTAAAACTGGACCCCTACTTCACACCATATACAAAAGTTAATTCCAAATGGACCCAAAACCTAAATGTACGAGCTAACGTTACAAAACTATTGAAAGGGAATATAGGTGCAGATCTTATTCATCTTGGATTAGGCAATGGTTTCTTAGATATTACAGCAAAAGCACAAAGAAAAACTGATAAACTGAACTTCATTAAAATTAAAAATTTTTGTGTATCAAAAGACACTATTAAGCAAGTGAAAAGATAAACCATGGAATAAGAGAAAATATTTGTAAATCAAACATATGACAAGAGTGTAGTATCCAAAATATATAAAATAAAAATTTGTTTAAGTCAACCTATAAAGATAAATAACCCAATGCTAAAATTGGCAAATTGAATAGATATTACTCCAAATAAGATATACAAATGGCCAATAAGCATATAAAAAGATGCTCAACATATCAGGCTTTAGGGAAATGCAAATAAAAAGCACAGTGAGCTACCACTTCATACCTGCTAGGGTGACTATAATTTAAACAACAACAAATAAACCAACAAACAAACCCAGAAAGTAACAAGCGTGGGTGAGGATGTGGTCATATTGAAACCCTCATACATTCCTGGTCAGAATGTAAAATGGTTCAGCGCTGTGGAAAACAGCTGGCTCCAAAAAATGCTGAGTTACCACATAGTCCAACAATCCCACTCCTGGGTATATAACCAAGAGAAGTGAAAATGTGTGTTCAAACAAAAATTTGCACACAAATGTTCATAACAGCATTATTCATAATAGCCAAAAAGTGTGAACAACCCAAATATCTACCCACTGGTGAATGATAAACAAAATGTGGCATAGCCATACAATTAAATATTACTCCCACATATAAAGGAAGTACTGATATATGCTTAAATGAGATGCACCTTGAAAACATTATATTAAGTGAAATATCCAAACACAAAGGCTATGTATTATATGATTCCATTTATATGAAATGTTCAAAATAGGAAAATGTATAGAAGCAGAAAGTTTAGTGGTTGCCAGGTACTAGCGGGTGGGGAGGGTTAGAGGAGAATTGAGAGTGACTGATGACGGGTACGGGATTTCCTTTTGGGGTGATGGAAATGTCCAGGAATTAGATAGTAATGGTGACTATACAACACTGCAAATATACTAAAAACTGCCAAATTATATGCTTTAAAATGGTGAATTCTATGTTATGAGAATTAAATCTAATTAAAAATTTGCAAAAATATAAAATAAAATGAAGCCTTACACAGAACAGTGTACAGAATAAACTTACACAGAACAGTAAGTGCTCAATAAATCTCCACGTCAGGGGTCACCAACTGAAATGGCCTATAAATAGACACCAATGGAACGGAATGAGGGAAATGGGAATTGTTTTATAGGATAAATGCTGTTTCAAGTCAGCAAGAAAAACACAGATTATTCAATAAATGGTGTTGAGACAAAGTTTAGCCTGGGGAAAAACAAAATAAGGCTAATCTATACCTTACACCAAAATAAATTGCATTAAAGATTTAAATGTAAAAAACAAACAATAAAAATGCTTAAAAATAGATAATATTCCATAAATTACTGCATCCATTTTATAATTCCAGGATAAATTCACATTATCAAATATTTTAATAATTCATATTCAATATTTACATTTATTATTATTATTAAGTATATGTTTAGTTTTCTAAGCAGTGCAGGTTCTCATGTTGATATGTAATGAAGTGTTTTTCAGCATGGTGGCAATTGAGGGGACAAACAAAAAGTGAATAAAAAACTGTAGTGTTGATCTAGAAGCAAATGACCAGCTGACTAGCAAATGACCATAATATGTTCAAGCTGTCTGTTTTGGCAACCTGTTGCTGGTCTAATGGAGTGGTTCCAAACCAGTAGGGATTTTGCCTCCCGGGCAATGTCTGAAAACCTTTTTGATTGTCACAACTTGGTTAGTGCAGAGGGCAGTGCTGTTAGCATCTGGTGTATAAAGGCCAGCAACACTGCTAACTGGGGCAGCTATCTAGAACGAGAATTATCCAGCTCCAAATATCAACAGTGCCACTGCTGAGAAGCCCTGCTCTAGCGGAAGGATGGTAATCGATAACCATGGCAACCCCCAGGCATTGAGATGCTGGAAGCCAGAGCTCATTCTTTGATGCCTCTTCTCTATTATTATTATTTGTTGAGAAATTATTTTGTGCCAGGCACTATGCTAAACTCTTTAAGCACAGTATTTAATTTAATCTTCACAATGACCTTATTCTACATATTACTCTATTGTATATGCTTGTTATTTTTCATTAATGATGAGGAAACCAATGTTTGGGGTAACTTACCAGAGGCAAGTATTGAACAGCACAGGTGGGACTGGAACAAACGTCAGTCTGACCCCAGAATCCATGTACAAAATCTCCATGCTTTACTATCTCATAGGAACCCTAAGTCTGCTCCATGGGTCCAACTACATGTCCGTGTCCTCCAGGGTAAAGGATAAAGCAAGATTAATGATCAAATAACTGATCATGATTATTATTGATCAATTTTGATCAGGGAAGACTCTTGGACCAGACTGCCCACTACTGAGATGGAACTACAGTCAGGCATAAAGTTTCTGCACAGCAAAAGAAATAACCAATAAAGTGAACAGACAACATACAGAATGGGAAAAAATGTTTGCAAACTATATATCCAGCAGGCAACTAATATCCAGAATTTACAAGGAACTCAAACAATGCAACAACAACAATAAAAAGCAATTATCCCATTGAAAAGTAGGCCAAGGACATGAATAGACATTTCTCAAAAGAAGACAAATGGCCAATAAACATATGAAAAAATATATAACATCACTAACCATCAGAGCAATGCAAATTAAAACCACAATTAGATGTCACCTTATACTCATTAGAATAGCTTTTATTAAAAAGACAACAAATAACAGATATTAGAGAGGATGTGGAGAAAAGGGAACTCTTAAACACTGTTGGTAGGAATGTAAATTAGTGCAACCTCTATGGAAAGCAGTACAGAGATTCCCCAAAGAACTAAAAATAGAACTTTACCATATGATCCAGTAATTCCCCTTCTGGGTGTCAACCTAAAGGAAAAGAAATCAATTTATATAAAAGATACCTGGGCCGGGCGCGGTGGCTCACGCCTGTAATCCTAGCACTCTGGGAGGCCGAGGCGAGCGGATCGCTCGAGGTCAGGAGTTCGAGATCAGCCTGAGCAAGAGCAAAACCCTGTCTCTACTAAAAAATAGGAAGAAAGTATCTGGCCAACTAAATATATATATAGAAAAATTATCCGGGCATGGTGGCGCATGCCTGTAGTCCCAGCTACTCGGGAGGCTGAGGCAGGAGGATTGCTTGAGCCCAGGAGTTTGAGGTTGCTGTGAGCTAGGCTGACGCCACGGCACTCACTCTAGCCTGGGCAATAGAGCAAGACTCTGTCTCAAAAAATATATATATATTAAAAAAAAAAGATACCTGGACTCATATGGTTATCACAGCACTATTCACAATAGCAAAAATATGGAATCAATCCTCCAGTGGAGGATTGGATAAAGAAAATGTGGGGTGTACACACAGTGGAATACTATTCAGCCATGAAAAGAATGAAATTATGTCTTTTGCAGCAACATGGATGGAACTGGAGGCCATTATCTTAAGTGAAACAACTCAGACACAGAAAGGCAACTACTGCATGTTCTCACTTATAAGGGGGAGCTAAATAATGTGTACACACGGAAGCAGAGTGTGGAACAATGGGCGATGGAGGCTCAGGGTAGGGTGGGTGAGGGGAGGTTGCTTGGTGGGCACAATGTGTGCTGCTTCAGTGATGGATGCACTGAAGGCCCTGACTTCCCCACAGTGCAATGTATCAGTGTAGCACACCTGCACTGGTACATCATGAATATAGACAAATAAAAAACAAGTGGGAAAGCCTGTAATCCTAGCACTCTGGGAGGCTGAGGCGGGTGGATCGTCTGAGCTCAGGAGTCTGAGACCAGCCTGAGCAAGAGCGAGACCCCGTTTCTACTAAAAAAAAATAGAAATAAATTAGTTGGACAACTAAAAATATATAGAGAAAAAATTAGCCGGGCATGGTGGCACATGCCTGTAGTCCCAGCTACTCGGGAGGCTGAGGCAGGAGGATTGCTTGAGCCCAGGAGTTTGAGGTTGCTGTGAGCTAGGCTGACGCCACGGCACTCTAACCTGGGCAACAGAGTGAGACTGCCTCAAAAATAAATAAATAAATAAATAAATAAATAAATAAATAAATAAATAAATAGGAAAAAAGTAAAAGAGAAAAAGATAACAAATCATAGGTGTTGGTGAGGACATGGAGAAAGGAAATGCTTATTCACTGTTGGTGAATAAAATAAAAAAAGAATATGGATAGACATCTCGCTGTTAAGAAGAGCATTAGTGTGAGGTGACACTCAGCCTGGCAGGGGTACTGGCATATGGCACAGCACCCCGACTGCGGCTTAGGAGCAGGGACACCCAGGGTCCAGCAATGTGTGAAAGCTCGAGAAGAAACGCCCTTTCCATCCGCTGGTGGGTAGAATCAGACGCTAACCCAGGCCCTGCAGCCCTGGGACAACCACACAATGGGAGTCATGAAAACCAGGGAAACTGACAGAAAAAAAAGTACTTTAAACTAAAATACATTATGTGAGCACATAGTAGATTCTTAATAAACAATGAATGAATGAACAATGGAATAAGTTAATAAATAAACGACTGAAGAGTTTTGCGTTCCATGCAAATCAACAGTCTGACTTTTGATGTGCACTGAATCTCTTGGTGATAATAGCAGCATTATGTTTATCACGACCAAAGAGCACTTTCACATGCAGTGTGTAGTTTCACACAACAATCTTGTGAAGGAGGAAGAGAAAATATAATTATTCCCACGTTGCTGATTCATAATTTTATCAATTAAACAGCTGGCCCACGCTGGGAACCGACTCCAGGGAGTCGGTGGTAAACAGCCACCCTGGCCTCTGCCTTCACACAGCACGGAGTCCAGGGGAAAGCAGATGTCCAACAAGTGATTGCAAGTCCAAGAGGGTCACCATGAGGACAAGAAGGCCTACAAGCAAAGAAACAGAATCCCAAAGGGGTGAAGGGGTTTGCATGGGGTCATACTAGAGCTGGTCAAAAGTCATGTCTTTTAGGGAGCGGTTAGAAAGTTGGGTTTGTTTAGCCTTAAAGAAAATGGAATTAGTGTCAGGACATGATCATGGCACTCAAATATTTGAAGGGATATCATGCAGAAGAAACAGCTGGAAGATCCTGGCGCCCTATAAGGCAGATGTGTCTGATGAGGTTCAAATAAAAATGCTCGAGTGGCAGGCTGAGAGGACCGCATCCCTACCAGCCACCCACATGCGCTTCCGGAGATGCAAGAATGTCATCGTTCAGGGTATGAACTCTGGGTCAGGCAGACATGGTTCAAAGCAAGCCCCTTGCCCCCACTACCACCACCACTCATGAGCTGTGTTTCCTGAGACAAGTTACTTAATCTTTCTGAGCACCAGCTTCCTCATCTGCAAATGGGGGGATATAACAGCACCCCCGTCCCAGGTGCTAGTTGTAGGATTCAGTAAGGTAAGGCATGTAATCTGTTTTACTCATTGCCTGGCACATGAAGCTCTGGATAAATACCCATTAAATGAACATTTATTTAATGAATGGATTGTAAATGAATAAAGTACTCCAAAAAGCATTCAGTCACATCAATAGCACAACTAAAACCATAACCTCACCTGGGGGTCTGAGGATAAAATGAAAGAGGAGAGTATGAACTATTAACTCACCGAGGTTTGCAAATAGATGGTGTTTCTACTATCAGTCAGGGACATAAGAAAGTCAACTTCTGCCCTGCGTAAAGTTTGCACCAAATGCCCTCAAAAATCATTTCCAATTCTTAAATTCCATGAGAACAAGAAATGTCTAATGGTCCAATTGTAGAAGCAGGAAGTGTCTATTCCTTCAGGGCAAGCAAGAAAGGTCATGGAACTGCAACCATAAGCTGTTTCTTTCTAAAAAAGAAGTGAAAAATCCTTCTCCCAATTCCCTATTCCAACTTGTTATTTACAACAACATAATAGTGCTTTGTTTTGTACCTTTCTCCAAAAGAACATGTCTCTAAAATTCCCAGAATGTACATTTGAGATTCCTTTTGCTTGTTTTTTTTCCCCCCAAACCCTCCCAAAGAAATACCCTAAGGACTGCAAGAATCTTCAGGATATAAACTATGGTCTTTTACAATATTTGATAGTCTTCCAGTTCTGCTTTGGATCTTTGACCTCCATGGGAAAAACAGAAAACCCTTGTTTCTGTGGAGAAGCAGAAATAGGTTTTGAGATTGTGCCATCTTCTGGTGGAATTTGGAAACTGACGTGACAGATTCCTTGCTTGCCTTTGTAGCTCGGAGTCTACCCCACCAGGGAAGCCGGGGCAGGAAATGTCTGCCTCTCCGGCCTCTTGGGAGGTAACAGCTTGAACCGCGTTCAAATTAAACCAGGGGACAGTTTCAAAAGTTCAGTGCTTATTTATTTAGAAGCACATGTTCCTGCTAAAGAGCAATTACTCATTATGCACTGATGTAGGCTCAACTTCTGGAAAGGGGAATCAAGTTGGGACCTTTCTCAAAGGCTCTTAGCTGTTAATGTCATCT
The DNA here is from genome assembly GCF_020740605.2 of Lemur catta. Taxonomy (NCBI): domain Eukaryota; kingdom Metazoa; phylum Chordata; class Mammalia; order Primates; family Lemuridae; genus Lemur; species Lemur catta. The sequence goes on along the minus strand of NC_059142.1, from coordinate 47,463,889 downwards.
CATGTATAAGTCATTTGTTTTTCGGTTGCCTGAAACAGTCACAACTACTTTTGTGACTCCAATAAACAGAGATTGTGAGGGGGCGGGGGGGGGGGGGAGAGAGAGAGAGAGAGAGAGAACCAAGAGCCAGGATCTGAAATCCGCGATCTATTTATCATGACTGAAGGGTGAGTGAGGATATGTGCAAAGGAGCCGTTCTAGAGAAACCCCTTCATTAATTGCCATGAACCTGGGACCCAAACCCCTAGGTGGAACCTTTCTACAAACGAGCCAACAGTATGGCTTTTGTGCCTCGACACAAACAGAAGATGGAATGACCTTGACCTGTTTTTCCTAGAACCCACATCTTAATCTAAGCCAACATCCGGGGGTAAGAAGAGACAAGGGAAGATTAACCCAGATTAAAGAAACCCATAAATAACAAAGTTTCTTTCCAGGCTCAAAAAAAAAAAATCTGGATTAAACCCTCCCTTCCCAGAGTGAAGCAGGGGAGAAAGAAGGCAGTATTGCCAAGGAGGAAGACAGTCCCACGTCCACCTAGTACTTAAGCTTCATGGAAGACCAAAACCTTAGAGGCAAATCCAAGACTCTGAGTCCTACAGCACTAGAAGAAAGGCTCCAACTCTGGGGCAAGTCTCATTGGCAGATTCAATCCAGCTCCGGGGCCCCGGGATGCCTGAAACCCCCCTCTCTGCACAGTGTCGCTCTTAACAAGAGTGGAGGAGAGAGAGACGCTTGAACATCCTTCATTCTTTCCTGGGACTAGCAGCTTTCAGCGGAACAAAATTTGCCGCACTTTTTGAATCTGAAATAGCCGGGGTTTGTAATACACACTGACAGCTGATTCCCCCAATGTGGTGCCTTTCAGACAGCAGAAATATCACTGCTCTGGTGGTCTATTCTAGGCACAGAGAGCTGACCCGAACACGCACTTCCAAATTCAACCAAGATTTTTTTGGGAAAAATATTTTCAAAAAATATTAAATACTTTTAAAATAACAGAAAAATGGCATTATGAACTAGTTATTGTCTATGAAACACATCAATACAGATGTGTTTTAAAGGAACATGGTCTGAAGACATACCTGTACACAGGCTTAAATAGGACCTGATTTGTCATAAGATGGGTCCTTGGACTACATCTGTTTACTACTTAACACAATTTTATAGCAAAACCTGAATCTGTAGCTTTTTTCAGGAACAGATATCTGCCAGGAGAACTTGATCTTAAGGTAAGGGTGAAGTACTACGGCATTTCCCAAAGTCTGTTCCTTGGGACACCAGTCCCTCAAGATGTTTGGCAAAAAGGGCATCTGCAATCAAAAATGTTGGAGAAATACTCTGTTATATCTGTCTCCTAGGAGATTTGCAATGCCCATGAGTTCATGAAGGATCTGAGAAATCTAGGTAAAGAAATAACAGATTAAATTTCCTTAACATTAAAATTTTTAAACTTTATTGGCCAAGGGATACTTAAGTAAAGAAAGATCTGCAAGATCTCAAGGAGCTAGTACCCTGTAGAACACATCATAGGAAACTTTGCTTATAAAACAAGCAGGTATATAAGGTTTTGTTGTGGATGTGATGATGTTCCAGAATTAGGAGAGATGGCCTCAATGCAGAGGTGAATGCACCGTTGTTATGCAACACTGAAAACAGCTCTATGTCGTGAGAGCAGAGAGGAGCTTAAACCAATACATCCTTGAGCTGCTGAGGAACCATCTAGATCATTCCCCTAAGGCTAAGCCTTTGCCCACAACAACTATCTGAGTTCCAGGAAATGAAAGCACAGCTTGTAGTTATGGCAACAACAAAAAATCAGCTTCACCATAAATCATTTAAGAAATGAACCAACCAAGTGTTATTTGAAGAGCTGGATTCTAACACGAATATTGTCTTCACTAAATCTCACAGGATTACTCTTCCAAAAAGGGTCGGATTTCTATTTCTTCTCTGTAAAATCAGAAAACATGGATTGCAGTAGCTTATAAAGGCCCGTCCAGCCTCAAGAGTTTGTCATGCTTATAAACAGTAAAACAGAAATCCACCACATTCTCCTTTTGCCTGCCTTTCCTAGAATTTTAACTTGTAAGGAATCTCTTTGTATGTTTTCCATACTAGACATACCTACCTTTTATTTCTAAGCTACTGTCATAGGACTTTGTATTTCCTGGCTTGGGAGTAGGGGAGAACTCTGTGGGTTTCTCTGGCTGAAACATGTTAAAGGTTAAGCAAATCTCCCTGGAGAAACTCCACGTGCTTTGTACCTCAAGAGTAGTTAATCATAAACTGGCTGCCTTTTCCCTCCCACTTGACCTGTATCTCCCACAGAGAATTCCTCTGTAAGGATTTTGTTTTCCCTTATTGTGCTACTTCAAGCAAAAAAGGATTGAGCGCCATGCCCTGGAATCCTACTCCTGTTGCTCTGGGTTTGTTAAACACAGTTGCACTGAGAGCCCTCATTAGCCCCTGGGAAGACTTGTCACCTTTGGGGGCGGAGATCCTATCTCCTTTCTACCAAGAAGCCCAACCTGAAGTGCCATCTAAGGGGATAGTTCTGATTGGGAAATGCTCATTTCAAGAGAGGTCAGAGAGAAGCTGCACTTCTGGTTTCATGAACAGAGTCTTCACTTCCATGCAAGGATGCTGGAACTAACTCTTCCAATCCTTTTTCACTCTGCTATGGAAAAATCTATATGCAACCAAGAAGGAGTCCATGGTCACTTCCAGCCACACTGAACAAAGGATCAGGTGATTTCTGATCACAAATTGCTACCACCATGAAGCATGACAAAGTAAGAAATTTGAGAAGGGGAAGTAAAAAGGCCATGATGAAAATTCAAAGACCTTATCTTAGACTCCCTGTGATGAAGAGTCATTGTCATCTGTAACTCCGTAAGTCTCGTACCATTGCAAATTTCTAAGAAACCTTTGGACTTTTCCAAAGAAGTTTTGGCCAGTCTGAATCCTCACCTGTCTCTGGGGACTTGTGTAATTACAAATATTCTAAAAATAGATATGCTCATTTAATTGGGGATACCCGCATCCTTGCTGTCAGTTTTCAGGCTGTGATTAAGGAGAAGAGAAAACCATCAAGGGAGTTCAACCTAAGGCACTGTTTGCTTTCCTCTTTGGGATCCTGAAAAAAACCCAAGGATCAGAAAGTGGAGGTGATGTCCTAGATTCCCCCAGGTAAATTTTCCACCTCATTCCCCTAGAAGCTGGACTCTCCAAAAGTTCCAGAAGGCTCTACTACCTCAGTGCTAGGCTCCAAACACTGGGTTCACCAGAGTTCCTTTTCAACAAGCCTCACGATCTAACCCCGTATTGGCATTGACTATGGGGCAGGGCTCCCACAGATGGCAGGAGGGGACTGGGGTGGCACATACTCAGCCTGAAATGGAGATTGTTGTTGTTGCCTGGCTTTATGGGAATTTGAATTCCCAGCTCTCGCTGTTAACGTCCTCTCACTTCTTACCGGTTTCTGTCTTTTCTCACCCTCCCCTTGCCCTTCCTTCTGTCTCAGTCTTTCTGAATGTGAAGTCCTCTACTCTAGCCCCAGGAAGCTAAATGAACCAATTCTAGCAATAATCAAGGGTGTCATCAATCTCCTTTCCAGTGGACATTTGCAGTCAATACTGAACCCAGAAGGTTTTCTTAATTTCTGTCCTCCTTGGATGTAGCTTGTCTGACTCTTGGATGCATTTGGAATAGGGAAAACATGTTAGGCAAGGGGAAATGTTGCCCTCTGCAGGGCGTATGAGTCTCAGAGTGTTAAAAGTGATCACTCACAAGCACAGCACGTTGGCTTTTCAGGGAGATGAGACAAGAGGCGAGACAGGGACAAATCACCATCAGGGACAGGCCAACTGGCAAGAAGCCCCAGGATAGAGCACTCCAACTGTGAATTTGGGTCGATCCCAAGACTGGCCCTCAGCTGTCGATTACAGACTCAGAACCCCAATCTGTTTAAGTATTTAAAGGAAATCTGAGGCTCAAGGATAGATATCATTAACCGGGAGCCCCAAAGTGGTGATGAAAACCAAAATGGTAATTTAGAATTTAAAGTTTCCAGTGAATACTGAGACTTCTAAGGACACTGGGTGCTCATTTCCCCAGCCAATGTGTTTTCTCCTGCGGTTAAGCAACTCACGAGGCCAGAGCACAATTGGTGCCACTGTGTTAATTTGCTAAGAAAAAATGAAATTGCACTCGGAGGGTCTGGTAGGAGTTGACAGAGCATCATTATCAAAGCTCGTGAGTAGAAGCCTGAATTGATAAGCCATGATGTATTCTGCGAGCCAGATTCAGTTGGGATTTTCCCATTGCTTGTAACAAAAAAAGCTCACTTAAACAAGAAAGGGTATGTATTGGTTCTTATGATTTGAGGTATAAAATGTTTCAGGTACAGTTGGAACAGAGCTCGTCTTCCATTCCTCCCTAATGCCATCAGCTGTGTCCCCCTCTGTGTATCAGCTTCATGCTCAGGTTAACAAGCACGCATCGTGACAGTACAATACCTACAGAAGTTCTAGGCTTCACTTTTACATGTCGGACAGCATTGCTGCCCGGTGTGAGCGTATTGTAATTTTTAATTTCCCAATAGTCTCACACATGCAAACTCAAACCTATCAGAAGACATTAAACCTCATTATCTTGGAATCCTAGGAGAGAGTAGAACTTTAGAAGGTCAAATTGTTCTAATTCTCATGGATTGTATAGCAGATCTACACACATAAATATTTTTGCCTAAATTGACCCTGTGTCTCAAAGTATATACATAGATATATATATTTTTTGACCTGTGCTAATGATGCTGTCTGTGATGATTATGTTTAGTGTGTCAACTTGGCTAGTACCCAGTTATTTAATCAAACACTGATCTGGATGATGCTGGAGATATTTCGTAGGTATGATTAACATTGACAATCGGTTAACTTTAAGTAAAGGAAATTATCCTGCATAAAGTTTGTTGGCCTCATTCAATCAGTTGAAGGCCTTAAGAGCAAAAACTGAGCCTTCCCAGAGAAGGTATTTTGCCTCAAGCCTGGAACATCAACTCCTGCCTGAGTCTGCAGCCTGCCCCCCTGACCTACACATTTTGAATGTGTCAGCCCCCACATTTGCATGGGCCAGGTCCTTAAAATGAAATCTCTTCACGGTACACACACGCGTATCCTATCCGTCGTGTTTCTCTGGAGAACCCTGACTGATTCATTACATTTTGTTAAAAATAATTCAGGGTGTCTTGGATACAACCCGGGCCTGACTGCCCTGCTTTTTAGTGCATGCGGGAACCAGCCGCACTTGCCCCCTCTCTCAGAACCGCTGGTCACCCAGGTAGAGATCTGCAGTGCCCACACACAACTCAAGGTGGCGCTCCTGCTCCACTCCAGAGACCCAGGCCTCATGGCTGCAGGCCACGCCTCAGACTTTTTCCCTCCTAGTTCAAGACAGCCCGGTGACTCAGCAATGAGAAAGAGAAAGCATAAAACTGGGATCGGCTACTGCCAACACGCCCCGTGCACACAAGCTTGCCATCACTCTCAACAGGAAAATTCACCTTGGGGACAAGTTCTTTCTCGGGAGTCCCATCCCTTTGGTAGGATCTAGCTTACTCTAAGCAAATAATCCCTTGGACAGTCCCACAAAACCCCCACTTAACTGCAAAATGGTTGGCTCGCCATTTTGTCTTGTTTCTGTTGGCAACAAAAGAGAGGCCGCCTACTCATTGTCCTAGGTTTTCTTTCTGTTCAAGTTTTCAGGGTTGCCTTTTGGGAATTCAAGCCACTGGAGCCGCAGGGTGCAGCACGCAGGCCTGGGTGTTTATGCACAGAGGGCATGACTCACCCTGACCCCAGGATGTCAGCTGCCCGCAGTCCTGAAGGAACAGGCTCCGTGCCTGTTCTGCAAACCCCTCGGTTAATCCTGCTGGTGGTCAGGACCATGCCATGGGTAGACCAGGTACTGGACCACAGAGCTCAAAACATTTTAATTGCACAGACTTGTTTAATCCTTGTAATATTTTGCAAGAAAAGTTTGAGATGTCTTAAACTTTCTCAGTTTCTGCTTTGCATGTGGAGAAACAGGACCAGATATGCTGAGTGACCCTGCAAAGTTCACCCAGTGATTCAGAATGAGAATCAAGGAGGTTTGACCTTCAAACAGAGTCACTAACTTTCCTAAATCTGCCACGCACATGCCCCTTCTCCCTAAGCACCGCTAACTCTTTCCTTATGCACATGACATTTGTTGGGTTCTTTTTTAGGGTATACACAGTCACATAAGTACACAGATATATATCTGTGTTTTTCCAGTTTTAAACAATGTGCCAATGGTGCTGTGTTACTGTCACAACCCAAAAGTAGAAAAATCACCTACCTTTCACATTAAAATCTGACTTTTAAAGTATGCATTCAGTCTCCCTCTAAGAGATTTGCAATTCTGGATAGCAGATGATAAGCCCTGAGAGATCCTATAGAAAATAAAATTTTAACCACACAATTTCCAAATTTACTTGAACAGAGATCACTTTTTTGCACAGTATTCCCAATTTAGCATCATTGGAGTAGCATTCCCTGTACCACCCTTTTGGAAATGCTGAATAGAGTGATAATCTCTGTGTAGCACAGGGTTGGGTGTGCAGGCAATGACCACCGCCCATAGTCTGCCTTGCTATGCTGAGGAATCTCAGAGTTCACAGAATTATTAACAGTCATAGAGTTAACTGAATTTTTGTGGCCTCCCAGAGCATCCTAATGGTGGACAAAAGCCAGATCCCATGGCAGTTTTCTAATAAATAACAACAAATATTTATTATTTCACACAGTTTCTGAGTTTCCATAATTTAGGAACAGCTTAGCTGGGTGGGATTGGATCAGGGTTTCTCATGAGGCTATAGCCAGGCTGCGAGCCAGGGCTGCAGTCATTTGGGGGCTTCGCTGGGGCTGGAATTCTGCTTCCAAACACACTCACATGGCTGTTGGCAGGAGCTTTAGTCCTTGTCACGTGGGCCTCTCCAAGGGTCGCTCATGACTTGGCAGATGGCTTCTCCCAGAGCAGATAACTCAAGAGAAAGAGTGTGACCGGGACAGAAGTCACAATGACTTATAACTTAATCTTGGAAGTGACTCTGTGACCCACGGAATGTAGGAGAAGATAACACAGGGTGTACATTCTAGGCAGAGTTCACTGGGGGCCAACTTGGAGGCTAACTACTGCGCTGTCCACGGTAACAACTCATAGAAAATTATATCACCTGTGAATCCAGGACCTACTCTTGAGCCTCTAGCTCATGCAGTTCAAATGTTCAGTAGATAAAAAGCCACAAAAATGGGCATGTTGGCAGCACTTTCAAACAGAATGCAGATGTTTAGCATTATCCACAAATAGCAAGAAGTCATTTGTGTGCATAGATGGTGACATAGGATTCACAGACAGACCTGAGTAGAGGGTATAGAGAATGAATGATATGTCAGAGCCTTCTCAAACCATCGCAAGAGAGGTGATTGTGTGCATCTCTTTTCTTTTTATTTTATTTTATTTATTTATTTTGAGACAGTCTCGCTTTGTTGCCCAGGCTAGAGTGAGTGCCGTGGCATCAGCCTAGCTCACAGCAACCTCAAACTCCTGGGCTCAAGCAATCCTACTGCCTCAGCCTCCCACGTAGCTGGGACTACAGGCATGCACCACCATGCCCGGCTAATTTTTTCTATATATATTTTTAGTTGTCCAGGTAATTTTTATTTCTATTTTTAGTAGAGACAGGGTCTTGCTCAGGCTGGTCTGGAACTCCTGACCTCGAGCGATCCAGCCGCCTCGGCCTCCCAGAGGGCTAGGATTACAGGCGTGAGCCACCGCGCCCGGCCTTGTGTGCATCTCTTTTCAACTGTATCTTCAGTAATGTTGACATCAGCCCTAGAGGAGTATTGCATCATGCAAACTAGCCAGGCCAAGGCAGGAGGATCACTTGAGGTCTGGAGTTTGAGACCAGCCTGAGTAAGAACAAGATGCCATCTCTATAAAAATAGAAAAACTTAGCCAGGTGTGGTTGCTTGAGCCTGTAGTCCCAGCTACTTGGGAGGCTGAGGCAGGAGGATCACTTGAACCCAAGAGTTTTACGTTGCTGTGAGCTAGGCTGATGCCTGCACTCTAGCCTGGGCAACAGAGAAAAATGGTGTCTCAAAAAACTTTAGGTTTAGAACAAACTACGATGTTTTCCCTGATGTATAAGACGACAATAGTTTTTGTGTGAATTTCTGTTATAAACACTTATTATACAGCACGTTAACTATTTGTTTACATGTCTGTTTTCCTAGCTACATTGAGTGTTTCTTAAGAGCAGGGGTCATATTTTATTTATCTTTATATGCCCTCCAGAACCTAGTTCATAGTAAGTACTCCATAAGTATTTATTAAATGATGTGGACAAAGGTAAGGTAAAAATCTATACTTGATTCGAGCCTCCCTAGGGCTGCCAGAGATAAGCAATTCTCTGTTTACTTTCCCGCACAGATAACATCAGCATAAGGCAGTTTCCCAAACCATTGTTCCTTATCCATGCGTATATCTTGGCCACCAAATTAAAAGGATTGTCGTTGGAATGAATCACAGTCAATACACTACTATATATTTAATGGTCAGGGTATTGTGGGTACATAAGCTTCTTAGAACTGAGTCAGGATCTTCAGATAGAAGAATTTAAGTGCAGGAGCCACAAGCACAAGGGACAAGATGGTTACCCCAATTCACGAGATTCTTTAACATTAACACAATCCTGAACCCCATGGAAATGATGGCCTTTCTTCTCTCTTAGGTGATGGAGGCTTAGAACACCTTCTCGCACACATGCCAGCAGACCATGATGCTGAAGGAATCGTATCTCTCTGAACGACCCTCTGGAGTAAGGAAACGTCTCCCCCATGCTTGTCCAGCAACCTGTCCCCTTCTGGTCTCCTGTGCTAAGTCCATCTGCTCCAGTTGATCAGAGAGTCAAGGTGCATCAAGACCCAGCTGTGTTTGAGTCTTGTGCAACCACAGTTACCACCGGGTTAGACACTATGACTGAAACCTCTTAGGGTTCTACAGCCCCGCTGACGCACAGTGCAGACGAATGACGAGGGTAGATTCAGTCTCTAGCCCACTCCCCAACGATGCTGGCCATTACTGACCTAAGCACTGGAGCTAAGAAAATATGAGGTGAAAGAAAAGGGAATACAACCCTTTCATGAGTTCCAAAACACCTGGACACGGCAGTCTGGATTAGACATCTATCTGCTCTGCAAAAGACTCAGCCACTTGTGATAACTTGTGGTTATCTTCTTAGCTTAACCTTCCTCTGTAGTCCTCAAGCCATAGTCCCTGGAAGCATCCTTGACTCAAATGCTTCTTCAGTTGTGATTCCTAAATAGAAAACACTATCCTGCGGCAGAAACGCATGCTGTGGAACTGAGAAAAGGAAATCCAAGTACAGCCAATATCTGTTCTGAAACTGAAGGGAAAAAGCAGCTCTCAAGTTTGAGGGCTTACACCATCACTCCTTTATAGCACAATTGCTCCGTGAATGTTGAAACTCACTCTCTCCAGTATCAGAAAATAAATTATCATCATGCTGAGAGGGTCAAAGGACAGCCTGGGGGACCAGACAGGATATTCATCCCACTCTCTCCAGCTCTGTCCCCCAACCACTTTTCCAGGACAGACTCTATCTGAAGTTACAGCCTTTCTCAACCTGGGCTCCTGCTGGGAATTAAGCCCTCATGCCCCAAGGCATCCATTGTGTTACTCTCCTTTGCATCTAGAAGGTTCCTAACTCTGTACTATCCTTGGAAGAATTGAGAAAATAGTCATTCAAAGCATTTTCTGTAAGGCTGAATGCTCTCAAAGAACCCAGGCTGACAAGTCTGCATGTGGGAGACTAGATTTTGTTTCTTATCTAGCGGAAAGGCACATCCAAGTGAATATTGTCTTTTATAAAATAATTTTCTTCCTGCGATTCTCAAATCTCCAGATAGCTTTAGAACTACTCTTTGGGAATGGACTCCATGGTCGCTGGCAACATTCTTTTAACTGTCTTCAGCCCAGGCATATTTTCATCTTTTCTATGAATTTCATTGAACTAAACATACGTATTAGGAACAAGCCCTAAATACCCAGCTCAATGAACGTTTGCAAAGGTAAGACATTCATGTCTTTGCCTCCCAGAATCTTCCTCCTTTTCTAGCCCTAGTCTTCCTCCCAAAGGAAACCACCATTCTGACTTCTATCCCTGTAAATTAGTTTACCTGTCTTGGTACTGTTAACTAAGGAGAAATGTTAGTGAGGTTTGTACTTTGGAGAAGGGAGAGTTTTATTTCTCATAAAGGGTGGCAGCCTCCCCGGCGGCCATTCCAACAGGTTTGGAAACCAAGCCCTGGCCAGAAGCCAGACACACATGCTTCAGAGAGGAGACAAAAGGCAACAGGATTTTATACTGAGCCTGAGCGCAGTGGTCAAATATACATATTCAACAAGATGTAGGAGGAGTTCATGAATATTTATGAAGGGAAATCATGCACATGTAATCATGCTTTCTCTCTCCCATCCCGTCATGGCTGAGAAGTCAGTTGTAAGGTGTCCTGGAGTCCCCTGGGCCAAGAGGGGTCCATTCAGTTAGCAGAGGTTTTTATTTTTAGTGCACTGTACTGTATATTAATTATAAAACATATAAAATGTTGGGTCTAGTTTCTTATTGTCACATGTAGGCACAGTTTCTCTGTGGTTTTATTTTGTTTTCATTACCATATGGCATTCCGTTGCTTGAATACATCACAATTTATCCATTCTACTTTGAAGCATGTTTGGGTTTTTCTCTTTTAGGCTATGATGAATAATGCTTCTGTAAACATTTCTTGTACATGTCTTTTGGTGGACAAAAGCCCTATTTCAATTGGTTATGTACCAAAGAATGTAACTGCTAAATACGACAGGCATACATGCATAGGTTTAACAAATGTTGGCAAACAGTTGTTCAAAGTGGTTACACAAATTTACACTGACTAGCAGTGTATGAACATGCCATTTACTCTCTGTCCTCAACACCACTTGGTGTTTTCAGTTTTTTAAATTTGGGCCATTTGGGTCTCTAATAACATCTCAAGTAGTTTTAATTCGCATTTCCCTGGTGACTAATAATGTTGAACACCTTTTCTTTGCTGAATATCCAGTTGAATAGTGTCTTTGAGAAAGTGCCCTTGTTCAATCCCTTTTTTTAGTTGTCTTTTTTTACTGATTTGTAGAAATTGTTTATACGTCCCAGATGTAAGCAAGCAGAAAGGGTGGCATTTTCAACAAATAGTGCTGAATCGATTGGATATTCATGTGGAAATAATCTTGATTGTTTACTCACACCAAATATAAAAATTAATTCTAGAAAATGTAAATGGCAAAACAATAAACATTTGCAGAAAAAAGAGAAAAATATTTTCATGACCTTAGGGTAGATAATAATTTCTTAAATAGGACACAATGAGCACTAACCCTACAGAAAAAATTGATAAATTGGATTTCATTAAAGTAAAGAATTTCTGTTCCTCAAAAGATGCTAACAAGAGAGCAAGAACAAAAATCATTGCCTAGGAGAAGAAATTTGAAATACATATCTAACAAAGAACTTACCTTTTTATTTGTTAAGCACTTTAGATCATTTTATTATCTTCTGGCTTCCATAGTTTATGTTGAAAGTCAGCTCTTGGCCTCATTGTTTCTCCTTTGAAGATATGTCTTTTTTCTCCAGCTGCTTCCAATATTTTCTCATTTTCTTGGCCTTTCTGCAGTTCTAATAGGATGGGCTTTGGTGTGGTTTTCTTTATATTTATTTCGCTTAGAGTAAGAGTTTCTTGAATTTGTGAATTGATGTCTTTTGCCAGTTTGGGAAAATTATCAGTCAGTATCTTTTCAAATATTATTTATTCCCCCCACATTATTTCTCCACTCTTTCTGTCACTCCCATTATACCTGTTAGCCAATGTCAGAAATTTGTATATGTTTCTTACACTCCTTCTGTATTTTTCATTCTACGTCTAAATATATGTGCTTCAGTCTGGATATTTTCTACCCTTAAAAGACAATTTACTAATCATTTCTTCCTCTGTATCTAATCTGCTATTAAATCCATCTGTTGTTGAATTCTTAATTTATTTAATTTTTAATTTTTAAATTTATATTTAATTCTTTTTTATATGTAATTAGATATTTTCTAAAACCCTAGTGAAATTCTTTATATTTTTATCTATTTTTAACATATTTATTTTAAAGTCTGCATCTCACTATTATCTGTTTTTCCTCTTAGTATTGGGTCAATTGGTCCTGTTTCCTGGTATGTCTGGTAATTTTTAATTGTCAGTGTATCTCTCTATATAAAAAATTATAGAGATTCTGGATGATATTATCTTTTTCCAGAGATGATTAATTGTTCTTCTGGCAAGCAATATGACTAGTCTGATCACCTTGATCCAACAAAGGATGAAGATGACATAAAGCTATGTTTCAGGCTTTGCGAGAGCTGATCAACTTCTGGTTCACCTTAATCCTAATGCGTCGTACTTTAGGGGGCTCAACTAAAAGCCTGGGGTGTTTGCCAGGCTCCCCCCACCTCGGCAGGCCCTGAATTCCAATTTTGCCTCACCAGCAATGAGCCTGCTGAAATCTCTGGTTGGCTTTTTAGCCTCTCAGCTACTCTTCCTGCTTTGTTTTTTAGAACTAAGGATGTGATATTTAGGAGCCAGTAACTGCTTCAAGGGGAAATTGCACATAGAATGTTAGGCTAATTTCTCTGCAGATCACTTTGCTCTGGGACATTGGCACCTCAAGTCCTGGCTATCTTTGTCATCTCAGACTCCAGTTTTACCCCCCAGGTTCCGTGTAACCACCACAAACTCTAAGCAATCTCATTTTGTTCTCTATGACCCATGGTATAAATTGGAAAATTCCCTGAGGGGAAGAGAACAAATGTAGAGCTCACCTTGAGATATTTTTCTTCTTACCAGAATCTTGATTCACTGCTTTGGCTGCCTTCCAATATCTCCCCAGAAATGTTCAGGGTATTTTATCCATCTTTCCTAGTTGTTTTCAGCAGGCTTGTTGATCTGCTACAAGCCATTCCGTAGTTGCTGGAAACAGAATCTTCATTTTCAAAGGTGGATCAAATATTTGAAAATGAGCCTGTTAGCAACAACTAGCTGTAGCAAACATATAAAAAATATGTAATCAACTAGGATTGTATTTTTGGTTTTAAAAAAGGGAAAAATGTGGCTATAAAACAATTTTATAAATATGTGCAAGGGGTAAGTAGAAGAAATACAAATGAGTACTAGTGGCCAGGTGTAAGATATTATAATAAGAAATGAAGGACCTCTGCTAACTAGGGACTTCATGTCCTGTGTAAAGGAGCCAACTGCTTCTCAGCTCTAGATCTAATCAGCCAATTTTTTCCAGAAAGAGCCCGATAATAAGTATGTTGGGCTTTGTGTGCCATACAGTCTGTCATAACTACTCAACTCTGCCATTGTAGTGGGAAAGCAGTCATAGAAAATAAGTAAACAAGTGGGTATGGCTGTGTTCCAACCAAAGTCTCATTACAAAAACAGGTGGTGGCTATATTCATGAGGGACATTGGCTTGTTGTTTTCTTTTTTTGTACTGTCTTTGTCTGTTTGGGGTATCAGAGTAATACTGGCCTCATAAAATGAGTTGGGAAATGTTTCCTCTTATGTTGTTCTGGAAGAGATTGTATAGAATTGGTGTTAATTCCTCCTCAGACATGTGGTAGGAATCTCTAGCATAACCATCTGGGCTTGGAGATTTTATGGAGTTTTTAAATTACAAATTCAATTTTTTTCATAGTTACAGGCCATTAAAATTATCTATTTCATCTTTTATAGTAGTTTTTGCCTTTTGAGAAATCGGCTCATTTCACCTAAATTGTCAATTTTATGTGTGTAGAGTTGTTTGTAGTATCCTCTTATTATCCTTACGATGCCTGCAGAGTCTGTAGTGATATCTCCTGTTTCATTTCTGGTATTGGTAACTGATGTTTTTTAAGTCTTTCTTTCTCTGTAAATCTTGATAAAGGTTTGTCAATTTCATTGATCTTTCCAAAGAACCAGATTTTTGTTTCATTCATTTTTACCTATTTTTAGATCATGTTTTTTTAAAATCAGTCTTCCAGTCTCTTTATGGTAGGCCTGCTGGTGACAAATTCTCTTTGATGTGGAAATATCTTGCTTTTCCTTTCATTCCTGAAGGATATTTTTACTGGATATAGAATTGTGGGTTGAAGTGCTTTTCTTACAGCACATTAAAAATATTATGCCACTTCCTTCTGGCCCCCGTGGCTTCCAATAAGAAATTATAGTGAAAATGTTATTTCTCTTTTCTTGTTTTGAAGGGTTTTTTTTTTCTTTGTCTTTAGTTTCTCAGTTTTGATTATTAGATGTGTTGGCAGAGATTTCTTGGGTATGGATTTCTTTGGGTGGTGGGCTGGCTTCAACCCACAGGTCATAGTTGTCAAACTGCCTGGATAATTGATGCTACGTGAAAATTCAGTCCCAGTATTGCCAGACTTTCTGATTATACAAGAGAAATTAGAAATTCAGAGGTTTTTTTTTTTTTTTTGGGAGACAGAGTCTCGCTTTGTTGCCCAGGCTAGAGTGAGTGCCATGGTGTCAGCCTAGCTCACAGCAACCTCAAACTCCTGGGCTCAAGCGATCCTACTGCCTCAGCCTCCCGAGTAGCTGGGACTACAGGCATGCACCACCATGCCCAGCTAATTTTTTTCTATATATATTTTAGTTGGCCAGATAATTTCTTTCTAGTTTTAGTGGAGACGGGGTCTGGCTCTTGCTCAGGCTGGTCTGGAACTCCTGACCTCGAGTGATCCACCCGCCTCGGCCTCCCAGAGCGCTAGGATTACAGGCGTGGGCCACCGCGCCCGGCCTCAGAATTTTTTTTAATTTGAAGTTACTTGATTGTTTTCTGGTCTCTCAATGAATTCTAATTTTTTCTCACCAAAGTACTAGACAAAAGAAAAAGAAAAATAATCTTCATAGCCCCATGGACCACAAGACATATATATTAGATTTTAAATGTGACACTCTTTAAAACTGTAAAGTGTCCTTCTTTGTTTCATTTTATTTCATTTCATTTATTCATTTATTTTTTGCCTTGGCTTTAACTTTGACACAAAGGCGAGGATTCATACTTTCTTTCAACTTGTATTTACCTCGCATGCCTTTTCTCATCCTTTTATGTTCAACTTCTATGAGTCACTGTTTTAAACATGTCTCATTTCTCAGATTATAGTTGTGTTTTGTTGTGTAATCCAGTCATATTTTTAATTATGGTTTTTAGCCCATTTACAGTAATTGACACTCTGAAGTAGGATTAATCTTAATTTGTTCCTTCTCTGATGAATGCATGACTTCTAAACGCAAAGAAGCAAGGATTCTAGAAAAGGCACTTTCCGGCAAAGATTGGGGAAAAGCACGCAGTCAGGATGGCTACGTCAATAGGCTTTGATAAGCTTAATACTCCCTCGGATGTGTAACTGTGGGGATATCAACTATTTAAAAGATCATTCTCATTTATTGACAGTTAAATGAATTTCTTTCAAAGAAAGGAATTGAAGAAAACCATTGCGGAATAAAACAATTATTCTTCTGGTCCCGATTCTCGTGCCTTCTGGTTCTAATGCACAAAGGAGCCCCAAACCAGTTGGGGGGGTGGGTTTTCAATGTTCCCCATATCACAGCTGGCACCGCCACATTCCTTAGCTGCTGCCTGTCAAGCAGCTGGCCCGAGTTTCAAGAAGTGGAAGAGCTCAGGCATGTGACATTTGGGACTCATTCTGCTGCTCAAAGCAATTGGAAAAGCCTGCTCTGGTTTTGCAGTCCCGAAACTCAAGCTGCTGAAAGGCAGAACGGAATCATGAGAAAGTTACGTCTTCGTCTCAGACCGTCTTCTTTTTTGGTATTAAGCAGGGGAGCTGAGTCAGGGAGAGCTGGGTCACCCTCGGTCCAGTGGCCCCTCTGCCATATCACAGACCCGGGATGGACTTCCCTCCTCTCCTCCCTGGGGCCTGTGCTTCTCGTGTTCCATGGAGTCGGGGCGTAGGGAGCAGAGGGCTGCTGCCAGGAAACTCTAAGAGGGAATGAAGCGCAGATCATCTCTTTGGCGGGCAGGTGATGGGGTAATGGACTCCCCAGCTGAACTCCCAGGCACCTAGGATGGAAGGAAACATCACCTCTCCTTCCACCAAAACTGAAGGTCACCCTGATCCCAGCCGAGCTGACCTGGCAAGGACCCGAGGTTGGGTTTTCCCAGCCACGAAGGCCGGCTGTGTTTTGCACAGCACAGCACTGGCAGGCACCGAGCCCAGTTACCTGGTCCCCATGAGGTTCCCTGTTAGGTCCCCATTAGGATCCCCACACCAACAAGAAAGCCAGTGATTCAAGTTTTGATTTTCCAAAAAGCACTTCTCTGGGCCCCAAGGAGTGTGTTTTGATGAGCAGAATACGGGCTGTGAAGTTAGACAGATTTGGGTTTGAATATTGCCTTCTCTGGTGCCCAGTAGCTACTTGACCTTGAACGATGCCCTTAAGAATGAAGTGAGATGCGCACAGTGTGCCTGCGAACCGCTGCGTGAGTCGGGACTCTCCAGAGAAACAGAACCAGCGGGATGTGAATGTCTAGAGAAACAGATTTGTTTTAAGGAATTGGCTCATACAATGGTGGAGGGTTGGTAAGGCTAAAATGTGATGGGGGTGTAGCCAGCAGAGTGAAGACTCAGGAAAAGTTGCAGTTCAGGTGTGAAGGCACGCAGCTGGCGACCAAGGAAAACCCAGTGCTGCAGGGGAAGCCAAAAGGTCGTCTGCCAGAAGGGCAGACTTTCGTCTTGTTCTGGGGAAGTCAGTCTTTGTTCTAGTCAGGCCTTCCACTGATTGGACGTGGCCCACCCATATGATGGAGGGCAACCTGCTTTATTCAAAGTCTACGGATTTAAGCATAAATCTCATCCAAAAACATTCTCCCAGAAACATCCAGAACAATGTTTGACCAAATATCTGGGCACCATGGCTCAGCCAGGCTAACACATAAAATTAACCATTACCCTTGCTAACAAACCTAGAGAGCCAATAAATACCGTTCCCTCTTCCTCATTTCCCAGATTCCTGAACCATCAACTCCTGTTTCTCCCCCAACTGCCTTAACCTTTATCTCTGTCCTGGGCCCTTGGATCACTGAAAGTCTCCGGCACTGCTGAATGAGGAACATTTCCGAAAATGCTGGCTCCGGATTCTTCTGCACGTGTATTCAACTGCTGTCTGCCGCTGTCCTGACAATCCATCATGTCCTCCACTGTGCCCTCGTCTTCCTGGCTCTGCGGACCCGGACGCTCAGCAAACATGCACTCAACACTCAAGGCCACCTGTCTCACATTACACGCAGCCCCGCTCCACGTGTTTATCCCCTTCACAGGAAATTAACAGTGATTATAAATAAAAATAAACACGAACAGGAAATAGCAAAGATTGCATTTAAATTCTTCTTGACAATCACCTGTTTCAAATACTTCTGAGTTTCATTTCTCTTCGATTTGGCTTCCTGGTCTTTGTTATTGAGAGAATGGAGCAAATGGCCTCCCCTCCTGTTTCCGTTGCTCTTGCTCCTCTTCCTCTTTCGGCCACGTCAGTGGAGCTTATTTTGCAAAGGTCTTCACGCATTTTTTAAAAAACAGATGTGGAATGAATGAGGATTTGCTTTAAGTCATCAGTGGTTCGCTGACCAATTCACAGAATAAAGGTTGTTGGCAGAGAAAAAACTTTTTCTCAAAACTGGAAAACATGCAAAGATTTGTATGTGCAGAATAATCTGTAATCTGTCCCTAAGAGATAAATGTGATGGTCATATTTGCAAATTATAGAACTGGAGAAGGAAGATCATTTCTTGAATATATAATTTTACAGAGCCCTACGTTGGGGACTGGGAAAACACTCTAAACATAAAGAAGGCACCAGAAGCATAGATACACACAATGGAGATGAAGATACTTTAGAAAACACCTTAAACTACCAACAGAGGCATGATTGAAAGAGTGCAAAGAGTGACAAGTACGGTCAGATTCAATAAACACCGCAAAAATCAGAAGCTCTTCATGCTCTTCGCCAGATAGCTAATTTCTACCCAGACTTATTAATCAATTCCCAGATCAAAACCCTCTCCCTTCTTAAAGACTGCCCAAAGCTCTCCAACCCAACTTCTCCAAACTCTTAGGGAAGTGTGTTGTCATAAACTTCGTTTGGCACGGGGTCGTGCTGTCCAATACACTGGTACAACTTTATTTTGCTTTGATTGGTTTTTCTACACTTCATGTCTTATTTTTCTCATCTGGAACGTCTTTGAGGGCTGTGTACATGACTTACTTCTCTGTGTCACTCGAAGAACATAACACAGTGACTGCAAGGACCACTCAACAGTTATGAGCTGTTCATTAAGATATGTCACATTTTACCCACACTATTAGCAAACAACCCACGAGCACCCACCTAGTATAGTGAATTCTTCTAGTTTCGCATCACTTCAGCATTCATTTTGAATATGAGCTTAACTTTCTCATCCCAGAAGCAGAGCTCAGTCACCCCTGACACCACCTTTCACGAGCTGAATGAGGTTGATCCAGACACCTGCCTATAATGGGAATGACACAGCAAAGGTTGCTGTCTAGGCATCAGAAGTAAATCACCGCACCCAGATGGTCCAAGCCAGCGGCCAGAGAAAAGAACTTATTGGCACCTCTCCCACCTGGCAAACTGGGCTCCCCACTTTCTGGCCATTTCCTTTAAACTGACTATTCAGACATTTGCTTCTGAACATAAGTGACCCACACCCTATTCCCCTATATGCACTGCTGGGCACCACGCTTTCTCTCACTCTCTGCTGACTCTTCACTCCTGCCTTATGTATGTACTTGGGGACAAAGGACTACCCCGTCCTGACTCACGGTGCCCTTCCTCCTCAGGATCTGTAAGTAATAAATCTTTGCACTTATTTCCCATTGTGCTGGTGTATTGAATTTGCGCCTTCCACCTCAAGAACCAGGGGCTACCCCAGGCCGGGTTTTCCCTGGGACTGTGGAGCGAACACAAGCACGGGCTCCCAGTGCCAGAGCAATGGTCAGGCAGGCATAAACTGGACACGGGTCAGACAAGAGCCACAAGGGTGTCTGCCAGGATAAACAAGTTTCCTGTGTGAGGGTCACCTGGTCATGGGTCAAACAACTAGGCATTAGGCCACCTGCCAGGTAAAAGAAATATATCCCATGAAAGGCACACTGTAAACACCCAGCTCCCCTTCATGTCACGTTAGGGTAGGGTTGCTAGCTGCTCTGGTACTGGAACCCCAATTTACCTGGGGGCTCTCAAGACACCAAGTCACCCAACAGAGGTAATATTAACAATAACAACAGCAATCATATTAGCAGCTGGCATTTACAGAGTGCTTATTCTGTTTCCAATGATTCCCATTTTACAGATGAAGAAACTGAGGCACAGTGAACTCGGTTCAATAGCTGATTAGTGACAGAGCCAGTTTTTGAATCCAAACAAATTGGCTCTAGAGCCTGAGCTCTTAACCACTATGCCATATTTATAAATGATTTTTTAAAGGCCTTAGAGGTGGAAAGACATCTCTAAACCCATTCAAAAACTGCTCAGAACTATTCTATGTGCCTGGCACACAGAACTGTATAAGCTAATGTGTCCAATTCGAGTGACTTGGATGGCCCCCCACTATTCATAGGGTGAAGTCTAAACACCTCCATCCTCCATTTGTAGCCCTTCAAGACTTTTCTCCCAACCTAGTCTAGGACCCTCCCCACCATCCTCTTTTCCACATTGGGCAACTCGTAGCACCCTGAACACTTCCCAGACTTTGCCCAAATCTTCCTACTGCCTCTACACCCCAGAGCTGTCTGTCCAAGCTGCACCCACTTTTCAAGGCCCCACTTAGATCTGCCCCCCAAGAACCTTACCCCTTCTATTTCCTTCCTCAACAGAATGTATCTCCCTCTCCCCCCAAAGACATTTGTAACAATGCCGGCATTGATGCCTTGCGTCCAGATAGGCTCGCTCGCATGGGTGAGACAGGCTCGGAGTCAGAGCTGGCAAGCGGCTGGCACACATGCACCACCCTCCTCCTTACGTCTGTCTCAGCTGAATGAAGCAACCACTCCTCACATGGGTCCGTGGGGCCGTGTGGGGCAGGTGCATCAGGAAAAAATTAAGTTCGAAACTGCAGAGTTTTACACTCATAAATAATGCTAGAAAAATTATGAAAGGTTATTTTTAAAATACCCCTACATCCACTCAGACTATTTTTTTTTAAAAAATGTCATCCCATTCAGGACTTTATTATTAGTAACAAATTGCTGATGACACATCCTACAACTAATTGGACCCACCAGAATGTCCTACCAGCAAGGCTGAAAGCTGCTGGACTAATGCCTCCTCTGGCTTGAAATGTTCTAGAAGGCCCAGACTCTGTCTTCTTTGTTCAAAGGGCCCAGTGCCGTGCTTCAATCGTAGGAGACGCTTATTAACTGTTCATGGCATGGACCCCAACTGCCTTGACCAGACCAGCCTGAGGGTTTAGTCAGACCAGAGAGCATCCTGAGGAATCCCAGCAGCTGGTAAACAAGCCCTTAGTGCGCCTCCTCGGGGCGTGGAGTCCTGCAAGGAGACATTCTAGATAACGAGCAGTGGCGAAGGAGCCCATCCCCACCCTGTAAAGGGGGTGCATGGGAGACAAGACCAGCAAGTATGTAATCAGCACAAACACAAAGAGAAAAAGACAGTCATTCCAAGGTTTGTTGAGGGGAAAGAATGAATGGGTAAGGTGGGAGAAGTGGACCACAAGATCCCTGGAGAGAGGAGAGGCTGCTTGTTGTGTCCCTGGTTCACCTACTCATTAGTACCCGGAGAAGAAAACCCCAGACAGCAGCCTGGCTGGGCCTCGCACTGCACATTCCTGCTGGTAGGAAGGGATGGGGTTAGCAGAGTCCTGCTCTGAACTCCATAAACTCTGTTTGGAGCATGGGGCTGTCCTCCCGCCCTCACTGGGAACCCAGATCAGGCTCCTGCTGTTTGGCTCTTTCCAGGGCATTCATGGGGCGGCACGCACAGGAGGAAGGAAGGACAGCCCCTCACGGAATGGATCTTAGCTCCAGATGATGTTCCACCCCCTCATCTCCTTGCCACCACCAGCTTTGATGGGGACCAAGCTGGCCTCTGACACTCCAGAAAGACACTCATGTCCTTCACAGAGAGAGACACTCAAAGGCTTCCCCTAAGAAGGGCCCCCTTCTTCACAGTTGAAAAGCCTGCAGGAGCGTCATCACCAGGGTTGAGGACTTATGCGACCCCAAGGTCACCATGTTCTGGGCTCTTCAAAAGAACCTGCAAACAGTGGACTACTGAAAAATACCATATGCATATATATATATGAATATATATCCATATGTATATAAACGTCATCTCAATACACCAGCTACTTTATCTTACCACAAGTAGGCTTTGCTCAGTCTCTATTAACCCTGGTAGGCACTATTGTTGAAATAGGCATCTCCCCTACTCATGGATGTGGGCAGATCCAATCGTGTCTCTTTAGGGTTCTAAGTCAAGGAAAGCACATGAACAAGCAGTTGTTCAGAACAGCATATGCCTCCAAATCAGAGCCATGCAAATAAAAGCAAGGGGAACGTACTTTGCTTCACTGCTCATTCCCCAGGCATCCAAGTAAAGCACTCCCTTAAAATGTCACGTGTGTTAGAACACAGGAGAAAACCATGCAGAGGTAAGCAAAGCTAAAATCTGTTCTTTAGAACTCCAGTTAGTGAAAGCCCAGGGATTCCATCTGCAACACTCTCCCAGGAACATCATAATGTGAATATTCTAAAGGAGCGCAGAGCCCCAGAGTCAAAGTCTAGGATGCTGGAGAAAGGATGGAGAGGAAGCCCCACAACCCCTGGGGTTTTATATGAAGGCGAAGGTTAGAAGTAAGAAATAACGAGTGGTCTGGACACTATCCTAAAGATGTCCCATTTCACTAATTGGAGGGGCACCCAAGTGAGCAAAAGCTTGATGCCATATGACAACGTCAGGTAATCAGCTCTCTCTCCTCTTTTGTGTCACCAGGGACGAGCTCGGGTTGTTGGCAGCACAGCCTCTCCCAGGAAGAGCGTTTGGCCAGTCTGTCAACAAGCATTTTAATAACATGGGCAAAGAAAACATTTTTAAAAATAGATGTCTTTGCTTTAGACTGTAGGAGATATGAATATTTTTCTTGCTGTGTTTATTTCCTTTCATGTTGTTATATTTAAAATGACTTAATAAATAAAAGTAATGGTTATGTTAGATAAAATTCATTCGCCATCCTTAATATATGACTCCAGGGCTCAAAGGCAAAAGCCCAGTGTAAAGGGTCAATCCCGTGAGAGAGTTCACAGAGAATTTACAAAACAAAACTTACAGAAAACACTCAGAGGCATTTAAAAAATGGAGTTCATTATTGTTGGTCATTACTTGCTGATGCTGAAACTACCATTTCTCCTAATGGCAGAGGAAAATAAAAATTGCCAATTAAAGGTAACTTGTTCTGTTCCCGTTTGAACCATTTCACTTTGAGGCTGGCTCAGCTTCATTTGGGCAAACACCCAGTGAGTGCCAAGGCACTTTTCTCCCCTCTCTCAGGGAGTCACTTCGCCCACTCCTCCTGCTCAAGATGGTGTCTGGGCGCAGGGAAAACCAACACATCCTGTGGCAGGGGTCCTTGGGGTCCCTGATCTTCAGCCACGGAGACTGATTTTGTCTCTAATGTCCTTGGCTGGTGTTTACTTAGATGTGGCTGATCTCACTGCCCTTTGTGGGTGCGATGGTCTAAGGTCCCTGAGTCCCTCAGATCCCCAGGCCCCCATGGTTTGTGGCCTCTTGCTTCCTGTCCTGGCCACAAGCCCATGCGGGGACAACCTTGCTCTCAGCACCGTGGCATCCTCTCACCAGGGCAGACGGGAGCTCCAGGCCATGAGGAAGCCTCTACCGTGGCTACTCCACCACTTCCATGCCGCGGTGACCACAGCAGGGCACAGGAGACAAGCCACGATGTGCTGACTCTCCCTCAAGCCATCTGGGGTTTCTGGGAGCATTGCCAAGCCTCCTCACTCTCTGCCCCAATTTTGCCTGAGCATGGTGGGGTCGGGGAGAAGGCAGTCACTTCTCAGGGACCAAGCTGTGGCACACAGTCCTCACTGTACTCTCTCAGAATTGCCTCCCATGGCAGCCTTTCTATTTCCCCTTCCTGTCTAGCGGAAATTTCCCATAAGTCGATTCCTCCGCCTGCTCTACATGTCAGCATTGATCCTACAAGACCTAGTTTGACTCTTTGTACATAGAAAACCCTTTTTTCTCTCCATGGAGCCTGATTTCTAGGACTATTACCCTGCTGTGGATTCAAAATATCATTTTGAGATTAGAACCTTAACATGGACTCCTTTCCTTTGCATTCCACTTTAACAATTTTAATTTTCTTCATGACAGTGGAAGCTACATCGGCCAAGGACTTACTCCAAGCAGGACAGCTGAAATGGTTTTGAGAAAAGGGACTACTATCTACAAAGTTATGGAAAAAGTGTGGGAGCACCAAAGGAAACAGAGCAGCGCCCTGGGGCTAGTAATAGTGCAGTCATTGCCACCTGAGGTCCAAAATCTCATGATCTGGGTTTGGAATGGTTGCTCAACCCAGAAGGACAGAATGTGCGGAGGGAAGTAGCAACCTTCAGCCGGGGTCTTAGCAGGCCCAGGCAACCCCTCAGGGAAGGAGGCAGGCAGGGGATAAATACCGACACCACCATCCTCCCTTCTTTTGATCTGCTGGAGTGTCCTTGTGGCCAAACCCAGCTGCAGTCCAGAGGCACAGGGGCCCCTGATATGCTCCAAACAAGTCCGCCCCAGGTGGGAAAGAGCAAAGAGGGACAAGCAGAAGATATCCCACCAAAACGCTCTTCCCCGAAAGGGAAGCAGAGAGTGCATCAAGTACAAGGAAGTACAAGAAAAGGAAACCTCCCAGTATTTTTTAAAAATCTTATATCTCTGTAACATATGTCTCTGTGACCCACAGTTTAACTTCTG